>NW_016690504.1:199145-205113 GCF_001604755.1 Lepidothrix coronata | reverse complement strand
GCTGTGCCTTTTGCAACCGGACATGTCTATCTCATATTGGCCTTTTTAGCCACCAGCGAGCTTGTAACAAACATGGGTAGAGACCTTTCCCAAATCTTCGTTCGCGAAGCCCAGCCATGATATTTTATCATATAACATATAATATTTATTACGTATTTTATATTTTTATAATTATATAAAATATATATTACATATATCTTTATATAATTGTATATAATATAGTTATATAAGTTTAATGATTTAATAATGTTACCTTTTAATAATTTTTATTGTTCTAATTTAATTCTGTTTTAATTTAATTCTTAGTCTGGCTTTAATTCTGTTCCTGCTCCAAAGAGGCCATGCGGCAGCTGCTGTAAATGAGGTGCCATGGCCTCTTCCAACAGCACATCCAATGGCTTAACTGCTTTCCTGGCAGTCCTGTCTGAGCACAGACTGTGGGTATCCAGCCAAACTTCGGGATGTGGATCCATGTGGGACCTGCTCCTGGGATTCAGCTGGAATAGTGCTTCACTCCAGAGCAGCAGATCCTCCTGGAGACACTAGTGCTGAGAGGTGGAAATGGCTCAGTCAGGGAGCTTGTCCCCCTGGGTGATGTTGAGCCAGAGACTGAAACCCCAGCAGTGCTCTGTGGTTGCACTTGGAGGGAGGAGGTGGCAAAGGCTCCCACTCCAAAGCTCAGGACTGTCAGCAAAGCCAAGCCCAACAGCCTGGGATCGACCCAGGGAGCTTTAGTGCCTTAGCAGCCTCTCCCAGCAGCTTCCGGGGGGGGGCTGACAGCAGGATAAAATATTAATACTGACTGTAACTGCTGGTTTGCTGCCTAGAACAGGTACCAGAGTCAGCTGTGATCCGGAGGGGAATGCCAAGTCCACAGAGAACTGGCACTGGGGGCACTTTAACACAGAGGGACAGGTGCCTCAGGCCATGGATGTACCTCAGTGCAGAGCACAGGCCTCGGGGATAAAGAAGTGGGGTCGGTGCCTAAATCTGCTGTGGGCTGAGCCAAGCAATGCAAGGATTGTTTTCTCTGTGTGCTGACACCACATTTTCCTCTGCAGCTGGAAAGGTGTCCAGCCAGGAGGTCATCCCTGGCAGAGGCTCTGTTCTCAGCTGTGTGGCCTTGAAGGAGTCTCAGGCAGTAAGAAATGCAGGAAATGTAGCATAGGAGTTTGAAGGGAAATAGCTGAGGGGGACAGCGAGGCAGTGGCTGTGCTTCCCCACATTTCACCATTTCAAAAGGGGGAGAAAATCAAAGTAAAGCTCCCCAAACCAAGCACAAAGGTCACACTGGCTCCTCTGCAGACCTGGGATGAAGGGGACTCCAGATCAACCCTCCCTGCTCCTGAGCCAGCCCCAAAGCCCAGCCCCAAATCCCTGCCCCACAGCCCCAAATCCCTGACCCAAAGCCAGCCCTTCCCCAGGGCAGGGAGCGAGGGATAGAACTGTGGTCTGGCACACACCATGGAACCAAGACATTCCCCACTGACCCCCCATCTCCTGGAGTGAATCCCCTGCTTCCAGCAGACACATCTGTGTCTAGAGTCCCTGGGTGGGATTAGGAAGGGGCTGAGCAGACCTGGACCCTCAGGCTCACCCCAATGCTCTCCCCACAACCATGTGGGCTGGCAGCACACACTGAGGATGTGAGAGATGGATCACAGCACACAAGACCACAATTCATAAAACAACATCTGGCCCTATGGGCACGTACTGCCTTCAGCAGCCCAGGCAGGGGTGGCAGCAAAAGTGCTGTCCTCAGAGTCCATAAAAACAGTTTGAGGGGTGCAAACCAAAATAGCTTGAGAAGTGAAAACAAGTAGGGTTTGGCTTCAGGGCTTTTGGGTTTTCCTCAGTCCTTTTCAGTGAGAACAGAGATGTTCATGCACTTGGCAGAGCATCTAAACCAGCAGCCATGAGGAGGAGAATAAAGAAACATGAGTTGTGATGCAGTGACCCCTCTGCTTGTCCTGGCTCCCTCTGCCAGCAGCTTCCCTGGGGCTTCTCTTCCAGCCCTGGGGCTGCCCAGAGGGGTCTCATCCCACAGACCCCACTGCAGACACATGGGGATCACTCTGTTACTGGTGATGGGTGATGGAGAGTTCCTCTTGTTCCCATGGGAGATGTGCAGGACTGAAGAGACCTGGAGACAGCCTGGACCTGGGCAGGGCTGTTAAGGAAACATCCCTGTCCCACCACCCAGGAGCACTCTAGAAGTCACTCCTGCACCACCTGAGCTGGGACCAAAGCCCCTTCACAGCTACACCCCCCACACTCAAGGTCAACCAGGTTTCCTCACCAGCTCTACCCCAGGTTTCCCAGAGTAGAGTCCCAGACATCCAGGTCCTTGAAATAATTTTATCATGGTGTGAAAACTAAATAATAAAATCACAGCTCGAGCTGGTGCGTCCAAGGAGGGACCCCGAAGAAAACCTCCAGAGGGGGGCTGGGGGTGACAGGGGCTGGGGGTGACAGGGGCTGGGGGGGTGACAGGGTCAGGGGAGTGATGGGGTCTGGGTCTGGGGGATGAAAAAATCCAGAGGGGTGACAAAATCCAGAAGGGTGACAGGGTCAGAGGAGGGGCAGGGTCTGGAGGGGTGACAAGATCTGGGGATCTAGGGGCATGGGGGGGTGACAAAATCCAGAGGGGTGACAGGGTCTGGAGGAGTGACAAGATCTGGGAGAGTGACGGGGTCTGGGGGAGTGACAAAATCCAGGGGGGTGACAGGGTCTGGAGGTCTGATGTTGTCTGGAGGAGTGACAAAATCTGCAGGGGTGACAGGGTCTGGGGGGATGACAGGATCTGAGGGAGTGACAGGGCCTGGGGCAGTGATGGGGTCCAGAGGGGTGACAGGGTCTTGGGAGTGGCAGAGTCTGGGGAGTGACAAAATCCAAAGAGATGACAGGGTCTGGCGGGGTGACAAAATCTAGGGGAGTGACAGGGTTTTGGGGGAGTAATGGGGTTCTGGTAAGTGACAAAGTCCGGAAGAGTGACAGGGGTTTGGGGGAGTGACATGGCCTAGGGGGAGGGTGACAGGGTCTGGGGGAGTGATAAAGTCTGGAGTGGTGCCAGTGTTTTGGGGGGTGTCAGGGTTTTGGGGGCTGCCGAGGTTTTGGGGGGTGCCTGGCAGTGTTTTTGGGGGTGACTGACAGTTTTGGGGGTGCCTGGCAGTGTTTTTGGGAGTGCTGGCAGTGTTTTGGGGTGCCATCCCCGCGGCCCCTCAGCCCCGCTCC
Organism: Lepidothrix coronata; assembly: GCF_001604755.1. NCBI lineage: Eukaryota > Metazoa > Chordata > Aves > Passeriformes > Pipridae > Lepidothrix > Lepidothrix coronata. The sequence goes on along the minus strand of NW_016690504.1, from coordinate 201,879 downwards.
CCTCTCCGTCCCTGGGCAGCCGCTCCCTCAGGGCTCGCCTTTCCCGGCCCCGCTGTTTCCAGGCGAACCTTCGTCCCCGCTGCCTCTCATTGGCGGGCGGCGCGAGCCAGCCGTATCCCCATTGGCTGCGCGCCGGCGGGCGCGGCCAATCGCGGCCTCCGCCTCTCTCTCGGCGAGGGCAGATCCGCGTGGAGATCCGAGCGGGGTCACGTGGCACGGGGGTGCGCGCGGCGGCCGCGAGGCCGCCGATTGGGTGGGGGCCGGGGCGGCGGCCAATGGGGGCGCGGGGCGGGGAGGGGCGGCCGTTAGGCCTGCGCGAGGTTAACCGCCCGAAATCCCCTCAGGGAGGCCCCGCGCAGGGCGCGCGTCTGGAGAGCCATGGAGGTGAGGGGTGGGAATGGGACAGGGAGACAGGGATAGAGACAGGGAACGGAAAGGGACGGGACGGGCTCTGCGGCTCCGCCTGTCACACACCCGCCGGAGCTGTCCCAGCTCCGCCCCCGGTGAGGGGATCCCGAAGCCCGGCCAGGATCGTGCCCGCCCCTCATCAGTGTCTGAGCCACGCCACCCCCTCCGGGGTCGAGGCCCCGGCGCCCTGCCAGGCGTGTGAGACAGAGCTCAAGCCTGTGGGAAACCCCCCTCTCCGAGTGTTCTGAAAAACACCCATGTGGGGAAAATGGAGAGAAGTTTGGATTTGGGGGTGTTCCAGGGACCTGTTGACGAGGTGGTGGTGGGTGAAAGGTTGGATGTGATGGCCTCAGGGGTCTTTTCCAGCCTGGTTGAGTCTGATTCTGAGGGTTCTCCCGTGTTCTGTGGGGTCACAAAACATGAGTGATGGATGTGGCTGTGAACAAGGGTCCCTGAGGGGAAAACAAGGCCGGATGAGCCCAGGCCGTGGGCTGAGCCCAACAGTGGCTCTGTGTGTTCGTGGGTTTGGAAAATGTGCCTCAAAAACACAGAAAACTACATAGTTGACTGTGGTGTGAATGAAGATCATGCTGTAGGTCACAGAGGTTTGGTGCATCCTCAGGGACCTGGAGAAGAAGGTGGTTTTAGAGTGCAGAGCTTACTCGGAACACTTCAGAACCCTAACCCTGTGAAACCTTGACTTTTTCTGAATTTAATAATCATTCCAAATGAGCTGCTGTGGTAATGTGATGCCAATAATGTCACTTTTGTATTTGTTAGCTAGAGGGGTTCTTAGCCAGCCAGTGCAAGTTTCTGTAGTGTACCTCACCCTCTGGAGAAGGGAAGGAGACCCCTCAGTTTTTGTGTGTTCCCATTCCTTGCTCCTGCTGGCCCATGGTTTCTGGCTCTTGCAGGGGGTGATGGGCAGGGGGGTCTCTCAGGTGGGAGTTGTTTTTCCCATAGTTCCAGAAGGGAGCAGATTTCCACCACAGCTCCCAGTGTGTGTATTATAGCAAAGTTTTAGCTCATGACATGTGGAAATGCACCCCCCTGCCTGCAAGCGACGTAAACAATGTGATGGGAGCAGTGATGGAAGGACCAGAGGTGCCCAGGAATGTGTGGGAGGCTGAATGATGACTCTGCTGCCGTTGGTCAAAGGGTTCCCTGCCCATGGCAAAGGGTTGGACTGGATGACCTTTAAGGTCCCTTCCAACCCAAACCATTCCATGATTCCATGAGCATTCTCCTGCTCCTGTGGCTGATGTTCCTTTGTGGTGGCTCTGATGTAGGGAAGCTCAGCTTGTGCAAACAGGGAGAGTGCAGGTTTCCTCTTGATCTCTGAACACTTTTTGAATTTCTTGTGCTTTGGTGGGTTCAGCTCTTCTTTAAGGGTAAACATGGAAGTGTTTCACATCAATACATAGAGCTGATTCCTCAAAAACTCCGATGGAACAGAATCCACCGGTAAATAAGTGTCAAAGCAATTAACATTGGTTTGAAATCCACAGCTCTCAGCTCTGTGTACAGTTTGTATGGATAATGATGTCCCAGTGTATGCTGATGTCCCTGTGCCCTGTCCTGTCCCTGCAGCCCAGCGTGGCGTTCCGAGGTGGCAGCCGCTGCTGGGGCAGCGCGGAAGCCGGCGGGAGGCCCACGGACGTGTTCAGCGCCGGAATGCCGGGCTCAGGCTCACTCTATGGCTGCTACAAATCACAGGTCCAGTTGGCTCTGAGTTCTTCTTTGTGTCTCTGTGAGAGTTTGGGTTGCTTGTAAACAAAATAGGCAAAATGTGTTTCTAAAGCAGTTGCATGTTCTGGTGAACGTAAATCACCGCGTTTGATTTAAGGGTGATAAACGTCCATGGCTGTAACGTTCACCAGAGGGGACAGTGGCTTTTCTGGTGCAGTCAGAGGTGGAGCAATAAGGTTTGTAGATTAGTATTTCACTGTGTTCTTTGTTTTTCTGTTGACATAAACAGTTGTAGACAAAGTGAGGAGCAAAGTTTTAGGAAAACTGGGAAGTCCATAAGAAGAACCTTAGCTATTTCCACAGATATTTCTGTGGCACATGACAGGTGTAGAGTTCAAGTGTTCTTAGTCTGACCAGTAGAAAGTGCCAGGACAGTTAAAGAAATCAGATCTCTCTTGGAATTTTTGCCTTTAATAGCCATAAACTTAGACTGAGGTAGAAGACTCAAATGAAAATTCATTCCCACCACCTTCAAGACCAGACCTGGTACTTAGTCCATCCGGGATTTTGTGGTTTTGCCCAGCAATTGGGCACCTTTTTGTGCTTACAAACATGGGGAACCCAGATGTGTGGCAGA
>NW_016690504.1:69868-197772 GCF_001604755.1 Lepidothrix coronata | reverse complement strand
CTGTTCAGCTTCCTGTCCATCCAAACTCCCAGCTCCCTTCCTGCCTGGCTGCTGTCCAGCCACTCTGTCCCAACCTGTGGAGCTGCCAGGGGTTGTTGTGGCCAAAGTGCAGGACCCGGCACTTGGCCTGGTTGAACCTCATCCCATTGGAATCAGCCCATGGATCCAGCCTGTCCAGGTCCCTCTGCAGAGCCCTCCTGCCTTCCAGCAGATCAACACTCCCCCCCAGCTTGGTGTCAGCTGCACATTTGCTGATGGTTTACTCGATCCTCTCATCCAGATCATTGATAAAGATTAAACAGAACTGGGCCCAGCACTGATCCCTGGGGACACCACTGGTGACCGGATCCCAACTGGATGCAGCCCCGTTCCCCACCACCCTCTGGACCTGGCCCTCCAGCCAGTTCCTAACCCAGCACAGAGTGCCCCTGTCCAAGCCATGGGCTGCAGCTTTTCCAGGAGTGTGCCATGGGAGACGGTGTCCAAGGCTTTGCTGAAGTCCAGATAGACACATCCACAGCCTTCCCCTCATCCACCACTTGAACAGAAAAGGAGATCAGGTTGGTCAGACAGGACCTGCCCTTCCTGAACCAGTGCTGTGCCTGTCTGGGCCTCTTTGGGGGTCTTTGGAGGTGGTTTGGGGAGGTGCCCCCTCCTCAGTTTCAAGCCAGCTCAGCTCAGGACACACGGAAGCCAAGGCTGAGTGCCAGAGGTGTGAGCTGCAGCTCCAGGGCCACATCTTCTCAAACCATTGCCAAGCAGGACAGAAATACAAAAGCTTTCCATAAGCATTAAAGCAACAGCTGTTTAACACACCTGAGAACATGTGTTTGTATTCAAAAGAGGGGTTAAAGGTGAGAATGATGCCATCAGCTTCCATCTGCCACAGAGAGCAAAGTGAGGGACAGAGAATTCTGCTTAAAGATTCAGAGAATCCTACCTAAAGATACAGGTAATTCTGCTTAATTTTTGTGTTCCGAGTGTGTGGATCTTGGTTCTCACGTGCTGGTTCCTCCAAGAACCTGGTTATAACCGCATAGAACGGCAAAATGACAGCTTGATGTGTTTAATACTAAATCAGTGCTTTTATTTACATTAAATGCAGAATGAAGAAAATGTGGAGTTACCTCAGACCTACAGCTCTTCCCTTTCAACATCAGAGTACTCTGCACCCGTGGACCCTTCCCTCTTGTACCCCCCCTGGTCTACATGTGCAGATGACAGCAAGCAGCCCTCTGCTCCTCAGATTAACCTGAAGCCCAGGTAGTCATCCTCGGCAGGGAGTGTGTGTGTGTTGGTGGAGTAGATGGATTAGATTTGTTTGTTTCATTTAACTTAGGAAATCCTCTGAATGAAGGAATTGTTTTAATTAATACCCACTTGGTTTTCAGGATTCAGCCCGAAAGGAACGATTATGGCAGTGAAACAGATTTATATGGACTCGTGTCAAACATCCTGGAAGAACAAGACAAACCACAGCCGTGCTTTGCTGAGGGGTGAGTGTGGTGCAGGTGCTGCTGCTGAGGTGTTCTCTGACAGGAACTCCCCTCCCTGATATCACTGTGCTCATTAATTGGCTTCACATCTGCTGCTGCCCAGACCTCGTGCTTCCCCGTCCTTCCCCTTCCTTCCAGCCTCTTGCTTGGGATCCTTACAGTCTTTTCTCCAGGCACTCAGATTGCGTGGCAGCTTCTGGCTTTCTGCTATTTACAGAACTTGTTAATTGGCATTTTTAAAATAAGGCCTTAACGAGTGTTGTGGACATGCTGTATTCAAATAAATCCCTTGGATGTATGCCTTGGCCTCTTGTCTTTTAAATCAAGACTGAATTCAGGCTTGAGGTTTCTGTCTTAATTAATGTCAATTCACAGAAAGAATACACAAATCAGACTCCTTCACACTTTCCTGAAATGGCAGGGGAGAATTCCATGCAAAATGAATGTTTGTTTCTTGCAGTTCGTGCTACCTAAGCAATATTTGCATATCTAAATGTCGGGTTTATTTTGCCTATACTCCTGCACCAGGAGGGACAATTAGATAGTCATAACCACATGACACAGAAGGATGCAGGTCCAGCATCCCCAAGAAATTTTCAGAGTTCCCTGTCTTTTCCACATCTAAGAGGCAAGAGAGGGAACTCAACTCTCAGGTTCCCAATGCAGGCACTGCTTTTTCTTTCTGTCTTCCCAAACAATTCCAGGGATTTCTATATGTGTGCTGAGTTATGTGCCTGGAATGAGGGAAAACTTCAGAGAGTCAATCTTGGTCATGAGATAACTCAGTAATTCCTTTGCTTTGGTCAGGCAGGGCTGGAATTCTGTTTTCAGTACTCCCAGATTTGGCCTGCAGTGACTTCCAGGCACAATTTCCCTTTTACTTAGTCTGTTTACAGTTTTCCTTGTCAGTGAGGGATAGATTGTCCTGGTAATTCCTGGTGATTGGTGGAAGGAAGGGAAGTGTGCTGAGCTGCTGCCCCTGGCTCTACCTGCAGGAAGCAGTGCAGGCCAGTGTAAGGCACAAGTGAGGTGAGAGAGAAGCTTTCTCTGGAGTGCTGGGACATGGCTTGGGAAGGCTGAGGGCAGTTTGGTTACCTGGACTTGGTGCTGAACCAGGAGGATTTCGGTGGGGATGGACAGTAACTCTCCTGACAGCACTGATGGACCCTGATTTGGTCTGTACACATCTCTTGCAGCTTAAAGGTGTGGCCATAGCTCCTGAGCTGTGGGGGTGGGTTTTCACAAGGCAGAATCAGTTTTCTCAGCTGGGTGAGGGAAACTGGAGAGGGCAGGAATGGGTGAAAGTTGAAGTCAGACATCTTGGAATGATTAGGGAGGAACTGGGTTCTTAAACCTCCTTTTGTGTTTGGGAATGAAGAGCAGCACCACAGGGTGGACTCTAACTGTGCATGTCTTGTTTCCCAAGGAGTTGCCCTCCCACCCTGAAGTCGGTATGGCCAGTGAATGCGAGCAGAATGGACCACCACGACCTGCTGGCAGAAAGCAGGCGTGCTGCAGCTGTCCCACAGCAGGGCTTCTACAGCAGTGAGTCTGTCCCTGCTGCTGAGAAGCAGTTCCTGGCCAGTGCCAGCCTGGTGTCCCAGCAGAAAGCAGACGACTGTTACTGCGGCTTTGCCATCGTGGAGCTAGAAGAGCAGAACCTGTACCCTGCCAGGGGTGAGCGTGCCAACATGCAGAGTAACGAGGGTGTGAAGGCAACTCCTGCGTATCAGAACTACCCCTACCTGAAAAACACCTTTTTACCCCAGGCTGGGTACTCAGAAGCAATCAAAGACTCAGGAGCTGATGCTTATTCTTACGGAAGGGAGAAGATGTGTCCCAAGGGAGCAGACGCACAGGTGCACCCAAAGCGGGCAGAAACATTCCTTCCACAGTGTCACAGATACAGCGAAAGCACAGATTATAGCAGATACACTGAATATTCTCATGCTGGTAAGGTAAAGCCCAACAAGAGCACCAGTTGTAGCCTCCAAGAAAATAGAAAGGTGGTAAATGGAACCCCCGAGGCACCATCTCTGGATGCAGAGCCCTATGCTAAATTATTTCAAGTTAAATCAGGAACTCAGAAAAAATTTGAAGATACAATTTCAGATCAGCATGACTTTACATTTCCCAAGTCTGTAGGACTTGTATCAGAAAAACAGTTTGCAAACGAACCTTCCTTCAGCACTGATTTTGGGCAAAAAATTGAATATGGACTTAAGTCTTTTGCAGCTTGTCCAGGGAATAATGGTATGGAAAAGCAGCAGTTTTCCAAGGCCGATCTTCAGAATCCTGAATTCTATAAATCACTCTCACTGTTGCCCAATGCAGCAGTGCCTTCAGCAGGCTCTAGTGCGAGGCCAGCGTGGATGAACATCCAAACCAAACCCGCTGCTTCCAGCCCCTTCCAGAATCCAAGTCCTTTGTTGAAAGTGAATAATCAGTCACCTGCATTTCCAAAAAGCTCCAGTCATTCTAATGATGTTTTTCAGTTGCCATCTTCAAATTTACCTTTAAATTGTAATTTACTTCACAAGTACTGTCAAGACAACTCATTTCTCTCCGGCCTCGACTTGGGTTACAGTGCTGCAGAACGAGCTCGGGCGGCTGCATGTGTGGAAGCCCTGGTTAGGGGTGGAGAAGAGAACCTCATCGAGTACCTCAGTGAGAAGAAGCTGAAGCAGCCAAATGGATTCTGTGACAGTTACTTGGCTCAGCAGTTTGGGATCATTGACAATCTGAACAAACAGCGTTTCCAGCTGAAGCCGCAGAGCGAGCACTGTGACCTGGAAGGACAGAACCAGGCAGATGGGGTGTTGCAGGACATGTACCAAGAGCTCTTGGAGTCTCAGGGGCAGCTCCATCTCAGGGCAGGGAGCGGGGACAGCAATGCCATCAATCCTGGCAGCAGCCTGCAGGCTCCAGGCATTCCCAACTGCGTGGTGGGAGACTTCAGGCGGAACCGGCAGCTGGGTTCCGGCACGTTCCCTGTGAGATCCGCTCACCTCCTGGGCCGCTCCGTGGTGCCTCTGGTGGAGCCTCACACCTTGTTCTCCCAAGATGACCTCAAACGCCTCTACCCCTGTTTCACAGACAAGATGTTCAGTGACAGTGCTCTCTCTGGTTTCGTGTCAGCATTTGGATTTCAGAAGCAAGTGAAGAACCGCAGTGGCCCTGCCAGCGAGCTGCACGTGAGGCTGGAGGAGTGCTATGAGCAGTGGAGAGCTTTGGAGAAGGAAAGGAAGAAGGTAAAAAATCCCAAACTAAATTAACATCACAGATTTGATGTAGATGTCATCCTGCTCAGTGCAGTCGCAGGTGGTTGTGCTGTTGGGAGTTGAAATGTTTAACGGGACTTCAAAGTTACAAGTTTGCTTCCCTGTATGTTTGGGACTGAAAAGCGAGGGTGTGGAGGTTTGTAGCCTGCTGGGAGCGTAACTAACATTGTATGGAACGTTGCACTTAAAGCAGGAATTCAGGGGCTTTTCCAGTCTCAGGGTTGGGGCTGGGGAAGGCGTGTCCGTGAGTAACAAAGATATGTTACACCTTATTTATTAATACAGTAAATACAGTTTCTTTCCATTCGATTTCTTAGGTGCTACAATGAGTTCTCACCTTCTGTTTCCCTGAAGGTTTAAACCTAAGGTGTATGTGAAGGGGCTCTTTTTTTCCCCCAGAAACAGAAGCTGAAGAAAGGGTCATTCAGTTGAAACCCTTGAACTAAAAGGCTCAGGTAGTGCTGTGTGAAGCCCTGCTAAAAGCAATTGCCCTTTTTGGTCAGCAGCAGTAGGAAAACTTGTGCTCATTTCACCAGTTGGATGGGATTTGAATTTCAGTACATAGGACTGTCTGTGGGGGAAGCTGGGCCAAATGTTACCTGGCAATAGTGGAGCTCTCCTGTGCCAGCCCCCCAAAGAAATCTAATTTCAAGGGGATGTAACACAGGGGGGCTTTGCTGAAGTGTTTCCTGAGAAAAGCCAATGGTTGCTTTGAATAGAGGGGCTGGGGGAGAGTGAGCCCAGCTTGAGGAGGGGAGATGATGTCTGGGGTGCATGGAAAAGTGCAGGGCAGGAGCAGTTGGCATGTGCATGGCCAGGGGATGGTGGGGAAAATTCAGCTGCAGTTTTGGCATAGAACCACCAGATGGTTTGGGTTGGAAAGGACCTTAAAGCTCATCCAGTGCCACCCCCTGCCCTGGTCAGGAACACCTTCCACTAGACCAGGGTGCTCAGAAAAAAAATCTTTCTTTAGTTTAAGTAATCTTTACAAAATTAGGTAAATTGCTGACTGAGACAGTTTTAATTTATGTGTGAGATCCACATCTGTTTGGTCATTTTTTTCCCTGTAATTCTGACTTGCCTCCATTTTATTTCCAGGCAAAACCAGTACAGGCTGTAGTCAGAGTGAGCAGACATAGCACTGCTGGAACACGGTGTGTTGCATGATTGCTTTAGTTGCACTGCTTTGAGTAAAGCAGTTGTTCACTTAAAGCAGGTGATTGTCTCACCAAAGGGTTAAATCCCAAATGCCTGAATCCTCATTATCTCCTTTTAAAAAATCCAAAACCCTGAGGGGAAGAAATGGAATATCTGATATTTTTTCTTGTTTCTGTAATAAAGCACACGCTGCACATACATTCTGAGGGAGTTGTTCTTTTGTTTTCCTGCAGACTGAATCAGCTCTTGCTAAGAATTTCCAAGGGAAAAAGGTTTCCAGTACTAACAACATTCCAATTCCAAGACTGACATCAAATCCATCAAGAGTCGATCGCTTAATTGTGGATCAGCTACGGGAACAAGCCAGAGTGAGTTGTAGGACTAAAAAAAAAAAATCTATTGAACTTATCCTACAGAACTTAGAGTACAGTGTGAGATAGGCAAGATGATCAGAGCAGCTTTTCCCAAAATAGCTTTGTTCTGTGCAGGAAATAATATTTCAGCAGCTCCTGCTGGAGTTTCTGCAGCTCCAGGATCCCTGTGCTGTTACCAGGGAGCCTTGGAGGGCTGAGGCTCAGGGTCACATCCCCACGTGCCCAGAGGATGTGGGTTCTGGTGCAAGAGCTGCACGTGGTGCCAGCACCCAGCCCTGGAGCCTGTGCCTGCACAGCTCTCAGATGTGCTGCATTCTCAGAGCTCAGCAGGGAGGTGTTCACTGTGGGTTTGTAGGCACTGGGTTGGAGGAGGTATTTGTGGGGAAAAGCAAGTTTAATTAATGTTTGAAAGACTTTGATATATATTTGCTTGAGATTCTGTTATTTTTTAATGCAGAATGGTTATTTGATGCAATTTCAGCCTGAATTTCTGTTATTAGTTTGCTGCTTAATCCAGAGAGCCATAACCTGTAGGGCAAGTGTGACTGGGGTCTGCTGAGCTGCAGTGGCTCCGTGCAGCCCTGGGGAGGCAGCAGCTGGCAGGGTTCTGCAGGGGAGTGAGCACAAACCCTGAGCTGCCAGCAGGGTGCTGAGGGGCTGCTGTGCCCCTCCTGAGGCCCAGAGCCAGAGCCAGGGTGCTGGTGCTGCAGGAGGAGGAGAAGCAGAGACAAGAGCTGTCCCTGCCAGGGGCTGTGGCTGAAAGGGTTCTGGGAAATGCTGGATTTGGAGGCAGCAGGGGTGAGCAGCAGGATGTCCTACCGGCCTCACACAGGTGGAATAATCCATGGGGCTGTGTCTGCTCGCAGTCGGGGGTGTTCACCCAGCAGGGAGAGCACAGGCAAAGACCTTTAAAACTCCATCCCAAAAGAACAGGGTTGGGAAGGTTCCATGTTTAGAAGGGTTGCCTGTCCTTGCCCTGGTACCTTAAACCTGCCTCTAAAACAGGACTCCCTCCTCTGTAGCCCTTTGAGAAACCAAACTTCAGGGTATAGAATCTCAAATTCTTGTTAGCAACTGTTGGCAACTGAGAAGTAGTTTTAAGGATGCTCAAAAGCACAGTGGGGCTGTTGAACCTGGGTTCTAACATCAGACAGCTCAGTGATGGTCAGAGAGGAACAAAAGTTGGAGTGGAAGCTGAGTTGGCTCAATCTGGGATTAACTCTTCGTAGTGTGGAGCATCCAGTTAAATTCTCTTGGAGATCACACCCTTTACTTTGGTTACTTTAGGCAATCAAGTGTAGCCATGGCCCAAGAATATTACCACTTGGGGATTTTTAGTCTTACCTCTTTCTGCAAAGCACTGACCAGGTTCTCAGTGCTCTGGGAACGTGGCTGAGCAGTCACTCACCATGGGGAAACCCAGTGATGTGACTGGTGTAGGATAAACAAGACAGCAAAGATGCAGATTTTCAGTGGAGCAAAGAAACCTGAATGTTTGTGCTCAGCTCCTTTAGTGCTGAGAATTCATCCCAAAAGCCAGCCCACACGTGTGGTTCCACAGCAGCCTTCCCTTTCCCAGTCCGGCTGCCCTGCACAGCACAAGGGGATCACCCAGGAATTGCAGCAGTACTGCAGGAAGGGAGGACCCCAGTGCTCTGGATTCAGGGAAATGCATGTTGTCATGGAACCACCTCCTGTTCCAGGGACGTCTCAAAGCTGCACAGATCTGTTATTAACCAGTGGGCTGGGGGTCCTCGTATGGGGGTATTGTAGCCTTGCTGTTGTGCTGCAGCTTCAGGTTTGGAGATGAACAAATCCCGGGTAAGAACTTAAAATTGCTTCAGCTATTACTTTATGAACTGTTTCAAAGGAAAATAATGGTTATCATTAACCTCATCTTCTAATTAGTGAGTTCTCTGGTAAGTGTAGGTGAGCACGTGTGACCTCCTGTAACGTGTGCACTGTTGGTCAGGTTGTGACCTTACTGGGGAAGATGGAGCGTCTTCGCAGTTCCCCCCTCCATGCCAACATCTCCACTGCTCTGGACAAACACCTGGAGTCCATCCACGTGGTGCAGGCACGGAGAAAGGATGAGATTGTGAACCCTTCCAACCGGCAGCGGCACGGCCCGCCCCGGTGCCAGGATGAGAGAGGTGAGCTGGGCTTGTGTTTGGAAGGTACCTGGGAAGTTGTGCACATGGTGCAAGGCTGTAAAAAATAAGGGAGGGGGATTGTGTTCAAGTTTTAGGTTATTTTTCAGTGTTGGAGCTTTGCCAAAGGCAGACTGGGTGGGGTTTGGATGAGGATTTGAGGGGACACTGAAACTGGGGTTTAGAGATAAATGGGTTAAATCACTTTAGAATGTGTTTATTCAATTAATGAACTAGCAAGGAGTAGAAATTAGTGGGGTTTTTTGGTAACACACTCAGGGTTTGGAGATGATATTAAGCTATGGCCTCTTTTTTCTCCCTGTCCCTCATATTCCTGTTCCCAGCAACCCTTCAGCTCTGCCTTTGTGTAGAACTTCCCTAGTATTTCCATGCTGAATCTGCCCAGAGACAGAGATGGCCTTGGGTTACAGATGGATTTCCTCTTCAAGCTTGTTCTGTCATAGACTGGCATAAATATAAATCATATTTTGGACGGATACACAAAAATACATTGGTCAGAATGTTTTCATTCTTAATGGTATCCAAAATAAGCCAAATACTCAGCTTAATCTCTCACTAGTGCACAGGCAGAGTGGCAGGTTCCCTTGTCCTGTAGTTGGGAGTCAGGATAAATTCCTGCTCCCTGACCTCCTGCCTTGTGTCAGAAGTTGTCTGACATTTCTGTGTTCTCTGATCTCTTCTGCCTTCCTTTCCACATCTGAACTACAGGGATTATTTTACTTCTTTGGAGTGTCCCACCATGCAGTTCTGTCATTCCCAAGTTTACCTCAAAAGATAAATCACAGCAGGTTTTTTTTCAGCTGTTCACCGTCATTCTTGTTTCTGTTTACCTTGACTGAAGATTATGGGACTTGTTAAGGTGAAGGGTGGTTTTTTTGGGTGTTGAAGCCCTTGAAAATAATTGGCTCTGGCTTTACCTGGCACTACCAGATCTGTGAGCTCTTTGGAACAGGATAGTATGGGAAAGAGTTGGAGTGGAGAGGAGAGGGAGCCTGGGGCAGCAGTTGGAGAGGATTTTTCAAGCAGTAAATTATTAAATGCAGTAACTGTATTTGCTGTGTGTCTGGGAAAGCCTTGAGGGAAGGGCCTGAAGCTGCACAGCTCCTCTCTTTGGCAGAGCTTTCTTGTTAATGGTTTTGGTTTGTTTGGGAGCAGGTCTTCCCTGGCCCAGCCCTGTTCCCACAGCACCTTTCTCTTCCATCTATCATGGAATTACAGAATGGTTTGGGTGGGAAGGGATCTTAAATCCCATCCCATTCCACCCCCTGCCATGGGCAGGGACACCTTCCACTTGACCAGGTTGCTCCAAGCCCCCTCCAACCTGGCCTTGGACACTTGCAGGGCTGGGGCAGCCACAGCTTCTCTGGGCAACCTGTGCCAGAATAACGGGACCGCTGCCCACGTGGCCCTTTACAGCACTGGGGTACAACACCTATTTACAGAACGTGACCTGTCTGCTTCACCCAGTGCTCCAAACAAGCTGCTCCTTCCTCTGTCACAGATTTCTTGGCAGGGCAGGTGGAGGACCCACCTGTGCCCCTGAGTGTGTGTTGCACAGAGCACCCCAGCCCGGTGTGCAGGGCAGCGGGAGGGGCTGCAGCACCCTCAGCACTCAAACCACAGAAATTCAGGTGCAGCTCTTGCACACTTGTACAGAGCAGGCAAGGTCAGAGCTCCGAGGGCCCGAGGTGTGGGCTGAGGGAGCCCCAGCAGGGTGGCAGCACTAAAGGGCCGTTTCCCCCGCAGTGGTGCTGGCTCTGGCCGTGGCACTCCGAGCGCTGTGCCAGGCCACGCGCAAGGTCCGGACCGTGCTGTGGTGCGCCTTCCAGATGACCCTGCCCAAACCCTCCGCTGGAAAACGGGCCCGGGACAGAGTCCCCCAGGAGCTGGCACCGACTGAGGAGAAGCGACTGGAAAGCGCCGCGGGTGCGGCCCCGGCCCCGCGGGGGCTGAGGGAGGTGGGCACAGAGGGAGCCCCCGCGCCCTGCACAGACCTGCTGCGCGGGGTGTACGAGAGAGGGGACGCCAGCGCCTCCTAATCTCTGATTCCTTTTGGTTGCTTCAAAGTTTCAACTGCTAATGTTCGTATTTAAAACTGTATCTTGACCAGAAGTGGGATTTGCCTTAAGGGCTCTCAGGTTAAGCTGTTAACAGGCAGGGTCAGATTGTTGTAAAGCCAAACTGGTGAATGTTAACTTAAAAAAATAATCACACTAATTCATTAACAGCCAAGATATTATTTATCTCCTGCGGGTGAACCCTGGTGTCCAACTTTCCCGATAACTTTTTAGTTTTGCTTTTGGAAATAAGTTTTTAAATAATGGTTCTTAGAGACTGTGGCGTGATGGGGTGTGAGATTGGTGTCAGATCACATTGTAATGTATTACAGTTTCCTTATCGAACTAAAACCTGGAAACAGGAGGAAAAAAGGCTAAGAATACCCAATATTCATGTCAAATTAGATATTTAAAATACAAATATTTATGAACTTGAGATTTTAGAATCTATGTTTGGGAAAGGAGATATGCACCAGGTTCCACTAAATTACCAATTATTGCTGTGTGAAACCATGAATGTAGTGAATGTGTTCGGATATTTGGGCATGCTCTTGGGAACAAAGGAACCTCTGTTTTAAAGTATTTAAGCTTAATCAAACTACGACAGGCACACAGGATTGTCCTGCAGAGCTGTGCAGCAGCTGCAATAATGAGCGTTGTTTTTAATGAATTTAAATTCGGAAGAGGTAGCGCAAAGTTCTGAAACTTGGGTTTTCTTGAAGTTAGTCTTTCACTAGTTTGGTTTGAAATTTGATTGTCGGCTTTTAGACTTCTTTGTTCCCCTCTGCCTTTGGGCAGCTCCCAGCACCGGTGTTTCCTGCAGCTCAGTCTGTAGGAACAGGAGTGGCTGATTCACCGTGTGCTCGAGGAGGAGGAGGATCCACCCTTGGGACATCGTGGGGTAGTCACTGAGCTGTCTGTGCCTGGACAGCCTGGTACTGCCAGGGCTCTGTTCTTCCTGTGCTGGGAATGCTGGTGGGCAGAAGGGGTGATGGCACCATATAAATTGCCACTGGATGATGTGACAGAAGCGACTGCGGAAGGCTCAGCAGAAGGTGGGTGAGCGTGTGATCACTGCAATGACCAGAAGCGCTGCCGGGGTGAGTGTTTTGGGGCAGAACAAGCACAACTTCATAACAGTCAGTGCACTGGGGTTTGTTCAGTTTAACCCAGGCTGTGTTGATGTTAAAGCAAAACTGACTGTACTGGCTGGAGTCGTCTGTAGGAAATAAATTCACTTTTGCTGAAGAGCTTTTGTTCTGTCAGTGTGTTCCCAGGCCGGGTTCCTCAAGCCTGAGCTGCTACTGGAGGTGAAACCTTCAGTCCTTTATGGAAGTGTGTTTAGGGGGATAAAGCAAAGGGGATGCTGAAATCATGGAGAGAGCCGTACCCATACCGATGGAAATGCCAAAGGGAGCCAGAGTGGGGAATTTCCTTTCCCTGCAAGTGTCTCATTGTCTCCCAGCTTTGCATTGCCAGGGAAAGCTGATGCAGCAATTCCAGCATCTGCACTGGGATTCTTAGGAGTGAGCCCAGAATATTCCTGCTCTATAAATAACTCCCATGTGTTGGTGCCAGCCATGCACTGCTGACTGACCTGGATGGGCACCAGTGGAGCAGCAGCGCTCCGAGCTCCAGAGGCTGAGTCGGTGCCTGCCCGGGAGCCCAAACTGCTGGTGTGGGAAGGGGGGGCCACTCTGGGGCGCAGAGGGGACAACAGCCCAGGGGGGCAGGGAGGGGCAGCCCTGCAGCCTCACATGCTGGGAAGCATCAGCTCACTTGGGGTTCCCAACACCACCGGCTGCTGCCATGGTGCTGCTCCTGGCTGCAGTGCCCCAGGACAGGGCTAGAGGCTGAAGGGCTGGACCTCCCCTTGCTCCTGATCCCTGTCCCTGACAGGGCCTTTCCTAACAGCAGAATGAGGCCTTGGCCAGCCGGACACACCAGCCCAGCCCAGCCCTGCCCGTGCCCAGCTGAGGGTGCAGGGGACAGCGGTACCTGCAGAGGGAACTGCTGGGCTGTGGGAGCCTGTTCCCACCGTGTGTGTGACTGTGCCCTTCTTGCATCCATGCAGACCCGATGGAATGTGCACACATGTATCCTGTTCCTGGACAGAGGGGCCTCAGTGCTCCTCATGGGGAGGTGGACTCTGCTCCTCCTCACAACCAAAGGTCTCAAGAGGCCGTGAGAGGCTCAGCTGTGCAGTGTCCCTGCAGGTGGGCAGCTCCAGCCCTGGGCTGGTGTTTTCCTTGGAAGCCGAGGGCTGGGCAGGTCAGTGCCAGGTGGCAGAGCTCCGGGTGCCCAGCTCCAGAACGTCTGCTGGCAAGGGCAGGCAGCTGCTGCTGCCAGGGCAAGTGAGCTGCCAGCGGGAGTGAGATCGCCCGGGCCACCAACAGCGGCTGAGCCCCGCGGGTGGGCAGAGCCTCGGCCCAGGGCTTGTGCTCCGTGTTCCAGGGCACAGGAGAAGGTGAGAGCTGACCCACGGGGCCGGGGCTGAGTGACAACCCCTCCCTCAACAGCTGCCTGAGCCACCCAAAACACGGGGACCCAGCCAGGATCCAGCACAGGGCACCAGGCCAGGCTGGGAGCTGAGCCCTGGGGAGAGGCACAGCTGGGACAGTGCCTGGCAAGGGCAGAAGGGGCACCACAGCCCTGGGAAACAAGGCGTGAATGGAGCAGGACCTGCAGCACGGCAGCAACGGGCGAGCCCTCCGAAATGCTGCTGCTGGGCAAGGGGCCAGCGGGGACAGAGGGCACTGCACCACGGGCACCACAGCACGAACTGCCACGGCACTGAGGCAGAGGAACCACGTCTTGGCCAACCAGATTTATTGTTCAAGTCCAAAGACAAAGCAGTTGCAGAGTCACACGCACAGCAGGGGGTGAGGAGAGGCCTGGCCCTGCAGTCAGAGGTGCCAAAAGCAGGTGCTGGGTCAGGCACCCTGGGAGCTCAGGAGCACAGGAGTTCAGGAGCTCAGGAGTTTACAACCGTGGGAGCTCAGCAGCTGTGGAGCACAGGACACAGGGCACGTCGCAGCCAACGGGCAGCAGAGCAGGATGTGACACAGGGCCAAGGCACGGGGCCCCGAAAGTGCTGCAGCTCCTCCTTTCCCTCCATTCACAGGATTAGTGTTTTCCTTCCCAAGGTGGGTGACACCGTTGCAAGAAAGGCTGGAACAGCAGGGACAAGCCCTTTGGGGCAGGAAAAGCATTCGGACCCTGGTTCCTGATGGCAGCTGTGCCCAGGGAGAGCAACGGGCTGGTGACTCCAGTGCATCCCCGGCTCACCCACACGGCCTCAGAGCTTCACCCTGGCAACAGCTGTGGAAATAACAGTCTGTGTTCTCCCCCTCAGAACATCAGGGAGCTGGGGAGCACCATTTTCCAGCTACCTGGAGTCTTAAAATCCTGTAAGGAGCGTGGTTTGCTGCTGTGGAGGCCGATGCTCCGGCCCACGGGGCGTTTCCCTCACCCACAGCCCACGGGTGGTGCAGTCGTGTCGCTGCAGCTCATCTCTAGTTCACACACTTCATTGCTGTGCTGCAGACCAGCACTGCCCACACTGAGCCCAGCTCTGATCCTGCTCCAGCCTGAGCAGGGCTGTAGCGTTGTTCTTGGCAGCACAAACACAGGGATTTGCAAAGACGTTTTTCAAGGCTTGTGTAAATAAATCCACATCTGCCCCGGAGCAGCGTGTCCTGACCTGAACAAACTCCTCCACCGTGCTCTGCTCTGGGGTGGTCAGAAGTAAAAATGGATCAATTGAACACCATGGACATAATCACCCTTCTTTGGTACAGACACTGGCCACGAGCACCAACGGGGACACTGACACCACTAGCACGGGGCACACAGCTCCAGGAGCTGCTCAGAGTTTCTTTTCTGCTATGTAACAACCCCAAAAAAAGCCAAAAAAAAAGGAAACACTTCCCAAGAACCACTCCCAGCCATGTGCCCACAATTCCTGCTGCTTTTTAAACACACACGGTATTCAGAATTATTTTTATCCCTTGAGAGTCCAGCTGGGAATCACCAGCTACCGCTTCCGCTCGCCCTTCTGTGTCCGCTTCTTCTCCTTCTCCTTCCGCTCCTGCTTGGCCAGCTTGTCCTTCTCCCTCTGCAGTTTATCCTGCTCTTTTTTCCTCTGGAACTCATCCCGCAGCAGCTCCCGCTCCAGCTTCCTGGCGTTCAGCACATCCTCCACGTTGGTGTTCCGGAACAGCGCTGGGGGAGTTAAGGGCCGACAACGCTCCGGCCAAGTTTATTCTACCTCCCCCTTCACCTGCCAACTCCCACTTCTGCTTCCTCACCAGGCAGGTAAGGAATTGGGGAATGAGGAATGGAGAAAGGAAAAGGGATCTGTTTTTCCAGATAGAAAAGCCAGGTAGAACAATCGCAGGCTCTGTGAGAAGGAAGGGTCTGGAGCAGCTAAGGGAGCTGGGGTTGGATACTGGGAAAATTCCTTCATGGAAGGGGCTGTCCAGCCCTGGCACAGCTGCCCAGGGCAGTGGTGGAGTCCTCATCCCTGAAGGGATTTAAAAGCTGTCTGAATGTGGCCTTGGGGACGTGGGTCAGTGTGGCCTTGGCAGTGCTGGGGGATGGTTGGACTGGATGATCTCAAAGGGTTTTTCCAACCTTAATGATTCTACAATTTTTTCCTAGAAAAATGAAGGTGTCTCCAGGTTCTTAAGGCTCAATGTGTAAA
Source organism: Lepidothrix coronata (assembly GCF_001604755.1). Classification (NCBI taxonomy): domain Eukaryota; kingdom Metazoa; phylum Chordata; class Aves; order Passeriformes; family Pipridae; genus Lepidothrix; species Lepidothrix coronata. Next base: position 182,530 of record NW_016690504.1, on the reverse strand, counting down.
AAAATGTGTCAAACCTCTACAAACCTGAGAGGAAGAAAACACGCAGGGTAGAGCCTCGAGTGGATTCACTGCAGCTGTGAGACATGTTCTAACACACACATACATACATGTGTGTACACGCACGTATGTGCAGACAGATCCATATCTGTCCCTAACGTACCGACAAGAATAATTTATGTTTCATATTTAATTATGTGATAAAACCTGCTTCCATCTTAGACTTGCCAGCTGGGAGCTCCAGGACTGTCCCAAATCACCATCCTGAGATGGACACAGGACCCCTGGTCCTGCCCACCTGGAGCTGCACCGTGGCCTGAGGAGCCTCATTCCTGGTGTGATTTCCCTCTCTGGACACCAGTTAACGTTAATCTGAGCTTCTGGGAGAATTGTCCTTGTTCTGTGAAGCTGCAGGGAGGTGGAAGAGGGAAGGAAGGAATAGGGGAGAGGAAGGAGAACCGTCTGACAGGGCAGTTGTCACTGTCACTGCAAGGTCGGGCTACACGGAGAGAAAAACCAATCCCCAAGCTGGAAAGGTGGCCCTAAAGAAACAGGGAGACGAGCACAGGGAAGGAAGGATGGGAAGCTCCCCATGGGGGCTGCCTCCCTGCCAAACAGCCCAAGTCACCAGGAGTTCAAAGGATACATTTTTCAGATCCAATGTTTACTGCTGTCCCAGTCGGTCCATCCTGTTCGTCCCCACCGGTGAGAGAATTAAGGAAACAGGCACATGAACCTGTGCCTCTCCACAGTCACACCACTCCAAACACCTCAAATAACAACTTATCAAGGCAGGAGGGAGCAGCTGAACTCACACAAACCAGGAAGGCACAACTCCCACACTCAGCTCCTGCTGCTCCAGGGCTGGGTACAATTCCTTCCCATTCACTCTGCTGTACAGGGAAGAGTTCCCTCTTCAGCACCACCAAGAGTTACCTCCAAACCCTCCCACTCCACACACTCTGTAAAGGATTTTTTCAGGAGATTTCTGCTCAGAAAGCAAGAGATAAACTCAGCACCATCTCACAGAGGAACAGGGGGTCTCCTGCCACCTCTGGGCTGGGCAAACCTTCACAGCCACATGTTGGTGGGAGAAACATCCTCCAAGGAGCATCTGCTCCCAGCACTCCACAAACCGGGAGCTTTCATGCTTTGTCCATAGAAGTTATTTTACCACAGAGAAGGAAGACTGGCAAGTTTCCCCAGTTCTCCCCACCAGACCCTGCAAAGCCGGGAAGGTGTTGCTGCTGCAGGAGGTTTAGAGCAGACATTGTCCCCCAAAGCCCCGAGTCTCAGCCGGCACAGGGAAGGATATTCCTCCTCGTCGGTCACGTTGGCGTACTGGGCCAGGAGAGCAGCCTTCCTCTGCTTCTCCTCCTGGGAGGAGACCTCCTTGGGCTTCACCACGATCCTGGCCTGCTTCTCCATCATGCTGGCAATGGCCTGGACCTCATCTGGCAGGAGAGGAGTGACAGTGTCAGCCTGCGCTGCAGACACGGCCCTGAGCCCTGGGGCCATCGCTGCCTCCTCCCTCTGCAGCCCCAGTGTGTCCTGTGGGACAAACAAACCACCCAGAGGGAGAGCTCTCACCCAAAAACACCCCCTCCTCTCACAAGCTTGTCCCACAGTCAAAGCTGGCTGCTTTGGGGAATTCCAGCTGGGATCTGTGAGAGCTGGAGCTGCTGGGGAGCCGCAATGGGACTTGTTTGGGCCAGTGAGGGGGTGACACAGTGACGTGACAAGGGCTTCTCCCTGGGAGGGGAATTCTCTGTGCTGTGCCCAGCCACCAGCACACACTGGTATTCCTGGAGCAGACACTGTTTTTCCTGGAGCAAGGGAAGTTTCACAGTGAAACTGGAATCACTCAGGCTCTGCCTAATGAAAATCCATTTGACTGCAAATCACATTCTCCTCCACTTCAAAGCAGCTTAATAAGTTTATTTAACTACATATTTAAAACCCCACCAATGAGAAAATTCTGGAAACCCAAAGTGAGGGATCAGTGCTGTGCTCTCCCTCTGCTCCCAACCAGGAGAGACCAACAGCTGATTTACCTTTAACACTGAAATTCTGCTGCCCATTTCCTAAAATGACCTCCAAGTTTTGACACCAAATCATTTTTTAGTCTGTCAATCACTTATGCTCAGGATTCTGCTGTTCTGAGTAGAACACAGACTTCAGTGGTGATTTATCCTTTCATGGAACCCCAGTGAAATAATTAAACCCTCGAATTCCATGAACTCAGACACACTTTGCTGCCCTTCTGTGACAAGAAAAATCCCTGTGGGTGAGCACTGGCATGAGCAGGAGCCCAGCAGCAGCTCCAGCGATCCCAGTCACTTGTCCCCAGCAGGAATTTATTTTATTTGATGCGTGGAAAGGCAAGGTCAGGCCAAGAATTTTTGGGGAAAGCCAGTGAGCTGCTGCGTGGTGGAGCTGCCGTGTCCAGGGGGTGAGGGAGAGGGGAATGCTGGGCTTGGTCACTGCCAGAGCCACTCCTGGGTGACATTGGGCACTGACAACGTGCTGTTTGCAACCAGGAGTGACAGCAAAATGCAAAGCAAACAAAAAGCAGGATTTAGCCCAAAGGGATGTTCCCTTGTCCCGGGCTCGGGTCAGGTCCCTGCTGCTGGAATGTCACTCACTGATCCCAGTGTGCTTGAACCAGCAAATCCTTCCAGCACAGGGCTCCTGCTCAGGGACCAGGGATGGACTCAGGGGACACAGGAACAGTGGGACTGTACCCACAGGTGGGGAAGGAGCAGTGATGGTTCATCAGCAGCCTCACAGAGCTTCCTCCAACAAGCACTTATGGAAAAAGGGGAGTTTTAAGGGAAGATGTTGGAAGAGGAAACAGGGGTGTTTTCCTGGGGTCAGCAGCAGGGACAGCCCAGCTCTCCAGCTGCCTGTCCAAACCAGCTGCTTTCCAGATTGGCATAAACTGGAGCAGACAGGTGTTTTATGCCATAATTGCTGCATCTCCCCCCAGAGTGCAGCTGCAGTGTCAGTGCTGAGCAAAGACAGCCCTGGTTGTGCTGGGAAAGAGTCCTGAAAAAAGTCCCAGAATGGTTCAGGTTGGACCTTAATGACCATGGCATTCCAACCCCCACCGGGAAAAAAAAGAAAAAATAAACAAAAAAGAGCTTTTCCCCTGCAGGGAGATGAACCCAAAGAGCAGCAGGGACAGCCCAAAGTGGAACTGCTCCTTCCCATTCTGTACCTCAGGATGGAGCAGTAACTGAGCAGTGATGGAATGAGGGGCGGGTCAGCACCCCAAGGCACCCTGAGAGCACAGTACCTTCTTTTTCCTCTTTGGCATCAACAACCTGAGAGTCAGACCACTTCTCCACGACCTCCCTGCACACATCGTTCAAGAGATCTTCTTCCTAGTGAGGGAAACGAGATTCCTCAGTCTTGGAGTCAGACAGGAGAAGTACCAGCTGCAAAGAATTTGAAGCCCCAGCAGTGAGCTCAGGACACAGCTTTTCACCCCAAACCTGCTCATTAAACACACCCACAGGACTCTGGTTACCCTGGGGTGAGACAATCACACCAGGACCGGTCCCTCTGCACACCAACAGCTCCAACTCACGCAGGGTTCATGACGGGGCTGTGCTGGTGCCACAGGCACAGGCACAAGGAGGCACTTGGGGATCTCTGCTCCCAAAATCTACCGCCCAGAGTCCTCTTTCTTCCTGAGCAAGGCCACAGAGAAGCGACTCAACGTCACCTCCATGCCCACAGAAGGGAATAAATGACTGGATAAGTTGTGGGTCAGGGCCAGGACGGAGCTGACACCGCTGTGGTGGCACTGACAGACCATCCCCTGTCAGCAGCAGGGACAGTGGGGTCCCCCTGGCCTGCCTGGAGCACCAGACACGACCCAGAGGTGGCAGCAGGGGCATCCACACTGTTCTTCATTACTGAGCATCCACAGATGGCTTTTCCCCTCTTCTTTCCTCTGTTATTCCAGAGGCACCAGGTGTCTTGGAGACAGCTGGACAGGGGGGAAGCTTCCAGCAGCTTCTCACAGAAGTCACCCCTGTGCCCCTGCTACCAAACCCTGGCCAGGCAAAGCCTTCCCCCTGCCTGTGCCAAAAGCTCCGAGAGGCCAAAAGCCTGATGAACTCTGCCTAGAAAAGAATTTCTTCTGCTCAGAGCAGGTGGGTTTTTAGGTCTGGGAGAACCCACCAACCCCACTCCCACCGGGAGTGACACCGGGATCCTCCCAGGAACATGCACTGGATGAGCAACAAGGATGATGTGCAGGGAAACAGCACCTCAGGGGCAGTCAGGGGGACCCTCCCAGCCCTGGCACACAGCAAGGTGCAGGAAGAGAGGGAAAACCAGCACGGTTTGGCTGCCCCTGGATCCCTGGAAGTGTCCAAGGCCAGGTTGGACGGGGCTTGGAGCAACCTGGGCTGGTGGAAGGTGTCCCTGCCCATGGCAGGGGGTGGCACTGGATGAGTTTTCAGGTCTCTCCCAACCCAAACCATTCCATGACTCCATGATTCTAAGACAGGAGAGTTTTTAAGTGCCAGGAACACTCATGGCAGAAGGATCCTGTGAATGGATGGGCTCCCCTGGGTGCAGGGAATCCCAGCCCACAGGAATCAAGGCTGGCAGAATGATAAGGAAATTTATATTAAGCCTGGAGAGAAAGCTGGGAGAGACACATTCCCTGGGCACCTGTCTCGGTGAGCAGGAGGAAGGAAATCAGGGAAGTGATTGCCAAGATACAGGAATGGGAAGGGAAATGGAGGGAAATGAAGATTCACAATGAAACGGCAGCGACCGCCACAAATGAGGCTGGTTTGGAGTTCAGTGAATACAGAGAAAAAATAACCATGGAAAATACAAGTGAGCCAGGTTCTGTCTGGTTTGAAGAAAAGAACTGGACAGAAACAGAACCCAATTTTAAATTCCTTGATTAGAAATGGTGACACTTGAATAAACTCATGAACTAGTGCAAGGCATGGTCAGCACTGTGGAACCACAGACACGAGTCCAGATGTCACCTGAGCTTCACTTTCATAATGGTTGTGAAAAACAAACAAATGAACAAAGAAAAACAAACACTTAAACAAAAAAAAATAACCTGGAATTTGTGTACAGAACTAAGAGAAAAGACTTGGTGAGAAAGGCCCCAATTCACCAAATAAAAGATTGTTTCACAAGTCAATAGAGAAATAAGCACAGAATCTACAAATAAAGAAAAGGGGGGGAAAGAACATAATTAAAAGAGTAATTACAAAGTCTGAGCATTCAACAGACTAAAATATTTTACAGGAATTGCAGAAAAATTAAACTGAGCTGGAAACTGCAAAGGAGCAAAGGAAGAGAAGGAACAGGCTGTGATGGGACAGGGAGAGGGCACAGACAGCCCTGGACTTGATGGGAACTCAGGACTGGGGAGAAAAGGGAAAACAGCACAAACCCAGAATGTCAGGAAAGGGGAATATCAGTGGCAGGGCCTCAGCTCAGCCAGGACACTCCCAGGCCTGGCAAGGGTCAAACAGGGGACTTTGGTGATGGAGTGAAGCAAGTCTGGTAGTTAAAGATAAGTTAATTAACCTTGGCTACTCCAGAACAGCACTTTCCAAAGACATCTGGCTCTGTCCCTAACACTGTTTGCTTCTCCTGCTGTTTTAGGCTCAAAGCTGCCCTGCCAGTTCCATTGGCAGGAAGGAGCTCACTGCTGGTGCACAGCCCTGGGGGGATGGCAAAGGCACTGAGGGTGCTCTGACCTCTAGAAAACCTGCCTGAAATGGCACAGCCAGGGAACAGCAGGAATGAAGTGACACTGTAACCTGTGATAACAAAAACCTGATCTTAATGACAAAGCCCCCTTGGGTTTTGTGCTCCCACACTGGTATTTTAGAAGGAAATCAGCAGACTGTTACCAACAGCAGCACCACTCACTAATTAACATCTCACACTCTGAAACATCCCTTTATGGAACACCCCGAGACACTGCAAAAATCATCCAGGAGAGAACTGTGGAAGAGAAATCCCTTCCTGCACTCCCCTGGCTCTGTCCCAGGAATGTGCCAGGGGCAGAGACAAGCCCTGAGCTTCCCCGCGGCTGTTCCTGCCCGTCCTGGCAGACACCACGTGCTGTGGGGAACGGGAGCAGCTCCCAACACCCTCCGAGAGCCTCGCCGGGGGATTTATCCTTGAAAGTCATCTCAAACCACGCCAGGGCTCTCCCAGGAGTGACCCCCGAGCCCTGCACACAAATAACGGGGATCGCTGTGCCCCCCACTGACCCCTGCCAGAGCTTCCACCGGCCCCGAGCTGGCACAAACCAGCCACCCACAACCCACCCAAAACACCACGAGGGTCCCGGGGAGGGGACAGAAAGGCTCACGGAGGTGCGTCCCTCCTCGGGAAGGGGGTGATCCAGCCGGGAAGGGGATTATCCATCCCGGGAAGGGGCTGATCCAGCCGGGAAGGGAGTTATGCACCCCAGGAAGGGGCTGATCCACCCCAGGGCTCCGCGGGAGCGGCCCCGCCTGGCCCCACCCCGTCCCCCGCCGGACCCCACGGAGCCCCGCCGGCGTCACCTCCCGGGCCGTGTGGGAGCCCCGGCGAGGCCCCCCTGCCCCGGTCCCCGCCGGTTCCCCCGTCCCTCACCAGGCAGGCGGCGAGCACGGCCCGCAGCGCCTCCAGCCGCTCCTCGTCGCTCTCCTCCTCCCGCAGCAGCCCCTCGATGTAGGCGCCGTACACGGCGCGGTCCAGCCCCAGCGAGTCCAGCCGCGCCGCGAGCCAGGCCGGGAACGGCGGCGGAGCCGGGATCGGGATCTGGTTCGGGATCTGGTTCGGGATCGGGGCCGCGGCCGCCCCGCCGGGCGCCGCCATCTTGGGCCTGTGGAGGGGTGGGGGGGTACGGCGGCCGCGGGGGGACAGAGTTGTGGCGGCGGCGGGAGCGGCGGGGCCGGGGGCCGGGGTTGGTGCCCGAGCGGGAGCGGCGGGACCGGGGGGTGATTCCGAGTGCCCCCGGTGCCCCCGCACGGCTCCTCCTCCCCTCGGGCAGCAGTGGGGCCCCGCGCGGCCGCCGTGAGGGGCGGGGCGGGCGGCGGAGTTTGAACGCGAACAGGCGGCGGGACCGAACCCCCCTGAGAGCGCCATGGCGGGCCCGGCCCCCGCCACCGCCCGGCCCCTCCGAGGACAGTCCTTCTACCTCGACCTGCCCGGCGGGAGGAGCGCCCGGCACCTGGCGGAGGCCATCGAGCGGCTCGGCGGGGTGAGGGGGCACCGGGCCCGGCGGGTCCCGGAGCGGAGGAGGGGGCCTGGGGAGGGGTGGGGGAGGCTGGGAACTGGGGGGGTCCCGGGTCTAGGGGTGGCCCGGGGAGGGGGAACCTGGATTGAGAGAGGGGGTCCCGGGAGCTGGGGGGGGAACAGGACTGGGGGTCCCCCGGGGAGGGGGGGGAGGTTCCCCAGGATGCGCTCACCCCGCTCCCGGGACCCCCGGGGGTCTCAGTGACTGGGGACTGCGGTGCCCCCCCCCCCTTCTCGCCCCTTTTCTTTCTCTGCTCTTTTTAAAAAAATTCCTGAGTTTTTCCCTTTTTCCGGTGGTTTGGTGTTGTTCCCCTCCCCGGTCCCTTGGCAGCCGGAGCCCCTCGGGGTGGGGGGAGGTCGTCCCCCATCCCTGTCCCCCCCATCCCCGTCTTTGCAGTTTGACAAAACGTCTTTCTATGATCTGGACATTAACGACACTGGAGTCCATCACACCTCTCCATCCCCGTGCCCTCCAGCCCCCCGAGGGTCCCTCGGGGGTCTCTGGGTACCACCGTCCTGCTCAGGACCAGCTCCGTGCAAACCTCTCCCTCCAGCTTCTCGGTGGTTCCCGGGCTGCCTGGTCTGGCCAGCACCGTCTGGGGGGTGGTGGCCACCATGGGAGCAACTTCCAGACAGTGGTAACCAGTCCCTTGGCCTCGGAGGTGCCTTCCAGACAGGGGTGACTGGTCACTTGGTCCTGGCAGCACTTTCCAGTATATGGGAGCTGGTTGCCCAGTCGTGGGGGCACCTCCCAGGTGGTGGTAACTGGTTACCTGGTGATGGAAGCATCTTCCAGTCAGTGATAACTGGTTGTCTGGACATGGGGAACACCTTTCAGGTGATGGTAACTGGTACCTGGCTATCCCTCGCTCACAACAGCCTGTGGCAGCTTAATTTTTTAGGGACGCTGCGGGACTTCCACATGGAATTCAGCAGAGGGTAAAGTAGGGAAGCACCAGTCAAGGCTCTTGTGCTTTTCTCGTGGCTTTCCCAGAAAAACCATCTGGACCCTTTTCCCTGTGAAGCTGTTGTTTGAGTGGATCCACGTGACATCCTTCATGGCCTCCAGGCTTCCTTGCCGCTGATATTCCTCACAAATTCCTTATATCCTCTCTCAAGACCCTTCACAAAGTAGCATCGCCTCAGTCCCTGAGCTGGGGCTGAGCACGGGGGCTGTACCTGGTTGTTCATCAGGTTCATCTCTGTGTCTTTATTACTCTTGTGCACAGTCTGGTCCTAACAGTTGTTACTGTTTGTTTTCAAGCTCTGTACTCTCTCTGAGGTGATTGTCTCATGTCACCCCAACATTTAAATCCTTTGATGTACACACAGAGGTGAAATCTTCCCTTCGTTCTTGTTGCTGCTGTATCTGCTGCCAGGGTCTGCTGCACAGACACGTGGGGAAGTGCAGTGCTTTGCACTGTTTTCCCTTTTCATGATTGCACCACCATCCTGAACTTGGTGGTTTGTCTCTGCCCTCCCCTGGCTGTGCCATCCACACTCAGGGACACTCTGCTCACAGCATCTCATCTAGTTATGCATCTTCAAGTCTGAGAACCAGCAGTCAGTTATTTATCCATGTAACTGCCCCTTGGAAATAATTTTAGCCTTCTTTTGTCCTTCTGATTCCTATCAGACACCATCCTGGGTCACCTCTCTGTCTGAAAGGAGGCACACAGGGAGTGGAGTTCTCGTTCCTCTTGCTTCTGTGGAGATCCTGAACCCAACTCCACCACAGCCACCGTCTGTGAAGCATCTCTTTGGCAGCACTATCCCAGCCCAGGTCCTGTGTGACATTCAGGGCACAGTTAAGGGCATCTTGTGGCCTTGGACTTGCATGTGGCTCCTTGAGCTTCACCTTGGCATGGGGCTGGTGACACCCTGGAGTGGTATTTGGACGAGGATGTTGGGATTTCCTCTGTTCTGTGCTTCCAGCCTCACTGAGCTCCTGTAACACAGGTCACTGTTGCAGGGCAGCCTCCACTGTCCCTTTGGCACTTCCCATGGGTGAGCCTGGGATCTTGATCTATGGGGATTCTGTAAAGGAGCAGAACCAGCTTGTTCAGGAGCTGAAGTTTTGGACTGCCCAGATCTTTGTCTTCCTGGAGGCCTCATACCCATGTGTTAGTGTCTGCCTTCTGCTAAGCTTCTGAGAACCCAAGTCATTATGGCCTTATAATACCATTAGTGTCCCAACTTCTGGGTTTCCAGCTCTTCCTTGGAGTGGTAGCTCCTGTGTGTGTGTGTGTGTTCTGGTTCCCTCCTGCTCTGTTCTGTGTGGAGCTGCTCGTCCCAACTGTTCACTTTCTCCTTTATTTTGCTAAAACACGTCCTGTTCTCCTGAGGACAGAGCTCCTCCACCCTGACCCACGATGTCCAGGGCCTTTTTCTCAGCTATTGCCTTTTTCTGAAACCACTGCTTGAGGAGTAGGTGATGGTGGACAGTCATGGGTGTCTGGATCTGAAGGTTCTGGTGACTCTGCTGTGCATGTCCGGGGCCTGCGCTCCCTGAGCGTGACAGTGTCTGCTCCTCCTGGGAGACAGCAGTGTGGAATGGAGGAAGGAATGCTTGTAGGCATGAGTGCTTCCAGCAGCCCCTCAGTGTGTGGGGGGTTAAACCAGAGGCAGTGGCTTTGTTTAGCAGGGCCCTTTCAGCTCACAGTTGGACACTTTCAGAGCTTCTCTGTTCTGTGTCTGCAGGTGACCGAGAGCTTCCTCAGCAAAGAAGTCACGTACGTGGTGTCCAGCAACAAAGAGGCCAAACGGGACAGAGCCAGGGCTGGGGATGGGAAGCAGAGCAACCCAACTTCAAGAGACACCAAAGCCACGAGCTCAGGGCCTCCTGCCTCCAGAGGGAACCCACCCAGACCTCACCAGAAGCCACCAGACACTGTAAGAGCTGTAAGGGCTTTAGCCACCTCCAAGTTCGTGCCAAGGGGTCCCAACACAACCAGTGTTGGGAGGTGAAGTCAGTCCTGCTCTGGGGTCTTTTGCCCCCCTCTGGCTGTTCTATTTGTACCCATATTCCTTTTATCTGCCATCATTCTCCTCTCAAATGTGCATGTCACAGCTTTGGGCTGGGATCAAGGAAATCTGCTGGAATGGCAGAGGAAATGGAGGGCTTGGCTGGCTTCCCCAGGGAAGGGCAGAGGTGTGGCTGGAAAAGCCAGAGAAGTGTTGACCAGATAAAACCATTGCAGGCTGTGGATGTGTATTCACAGACACAGGGCAAGGCCTCTGTAACCTGGGAGGAGATACACAAGGGATCTCCTCCAGCAAGGGGATTTTCTGGGTCTTGTTTACCCTGTCAGAGCTGGGCTTTCTGCTCGGCAGTGCTTGAGGCCAAACGCCAACATCCCTCTTGGAAAGTGGAGTCTGCTGGAAGCTGTGACTGGGGAGAGGCTGCTGCCCCACTCCAGGGTTGGGGCATCTCTGCCAGCCTGGAGCTGGACCCCTGCAGTGGGAAACCTGAGCCTCAGGGGCTGCACCCAGTCCCTGCCCTTGCTCACAGCACTGTCCCCTTGTCTTACCAGGAGCTGAACTGGTCTGAGCCCACTGGCTTGCCAGTGAGACTCTGTTCCCAGGAAGGGAAGCGAGAATGTTCCTAACCCTGGCCAGCATGCTGGGATACCTGGAGAAAAGGAGGCTCAGGGGGCATCTTATTTGTTCAACTCCCTGACAGAGGGTGGAGCCAGGTGGGGGTCAGTTCCTTCTCCCAGGTAATAAGTGACAGGACAAGACTGAATGGCCCCAAGTTGTGCCAGGAGAGGTTCAGGCTGGATATTTGGGAAAATTTCTCCACTGAAAGGGTTTTCAGGTCTTGCAACGGGCTGCCCAGGGCAGTGGTGGAGTCCCCATCCCTGGAGGGATTTAAAAGCTGTGTGGATGTGGCACTTGGGGACATGGGTTAGTGGTGGCCTTGGCAGTGCTGCGGGAATGGTTGGACTGGATGACCTTAGAGGGCTTTTCCAGCCTGAACAATTCCATGATGCAGCAGCAGTTTCCAAGCTAAATCACTGCTTCCTCTTGGCTCACTCTGGAGCCTTCACTGCTGGTCGATAATTCCAGGCCTTGGCTGGTGCTGTGAGTGCAGAGCCAGTGGGGCTCTGCGGGTTTGCTCCCTGGAAGTGCTCATTCCCACCGGCTGTGAGAGGAGCCTTGGGCAGGCCCTGCTCCCCAGCAGTGTGGGGGTGTCCCCAGGAATCATTCCCACTGCCATAACCTGGGCTGTGTCTCCTCTCTCCAGGCCCTGCTGAGCCGGGGGAAGGAGCTGCTGCAGAAGGCCATGAAGAACCAGGTGAGTAGCACGTGGCCGGGCTCCCCTCAGGTGGGGTGTGCTCAGAGCTCTGTTGAGCGGTGCAGAACCAGTGCCAGCCCTCCTGCAGAGCCCCTGCCCTGCTGACAGGGCACATCCTGGGGCCAGGAAAGGCACGGAGCGGTTGCTCGTGGCTTGCAGAATGTTGTGTAATCCTCCTGTCACTGCTCCTCGTGGAGCTGTGCCATCCGTCCTAGATGGGCAACATCCAACCTCTGAGGCCTGTCCCAGCAATCTGGGTGCTCAGGACAAGAGAATTATTGTTAGATTAATTTTTAGCCTAAAAAGAGCTAAAGCCACGTAGCTGGGACAAAAGGTTCCCTGCAGTCCTTTCCCTGATGTCACTCCAAACCAATCTCAGTGCCCACTTAGAAGCTCATGCTGTAACAGGGATTAAAAGTTTGCCCCAGGTGCTGCTGTTAATTTGGGATTGATAAAGCATGAGTTCAAACCTTTTCTGCTGTGCCCTGATTTTAATAACAGCTACGCAGTGGTCTGTCAGTTGGGCAGCAGGAAAAAAACCCCTAAGTCTAAGCTCAATTTAGAGCTGCACATGTTCCTGCTCTGAGCTGTGCTTTGCCAACCCTCTCTGTGCAGGACACCTGCAGTGGCAGCAGCATCCTCGCCAACGCCCGCCTGTGGGGAGTCCAGATCCTGCACGTGGATGGTATCCTTAACTGGGGATGGAACGAGGCTCTTGGAAATCAGGGATCTGTGAGGCAGGTGGAGCAGGAGTGATGTCAGGAGTGTGGAACAGAAGGGAGAGGCTGCAAGCAAATATACTGGGCTGATGCTGTGCTGGCTGAGGCTGGGTCTGCCCCCCAACAGCAGTTAATTCTGTGTACAGAACATCCCCCTGTCAGCAGCAAACATGGGGTACATCCCCATGTACTGAACCTGTAACGTTAGAAAATGTTGATAGCTTGGTCAGTGCATCAATTTGCTCCAAAAAGACCATTTTTACTAATTAACCTGGAAGCACAGATCACGATAAGGGCAGGGTTTGGTCGGTTTTAATTAGGCAGTGCTGGTGTTTGAGGGCCTGTGCTGGAAGGCTCTCCCTGTCCCCGTGATGGATGGGGAGGGGGTGATGGGAAAGACAGATGGTGGGACTCTGGTTCTAATAATAGGTCTGGAGTAAAAGGTTCCTGAGTGTCTGGTGACAGTGACATACAGCCTGTCTGGAGCGTGGTGCGGGCGCTGCTGCCCTGTCCCTGAGCTCTGCTGAGCCACGGAGCCTGGCAGGGCTGGCAGACCCAGGGCTGCTCTCCGTGCTGCAAACCCCTGCCACTGTCTGCTCTCTGCAGAGCCCCACAGCCTCCAGCTCTGCCAGAGAGCAAAGGGGGGGCTGTCCCTCAGAGTGTCTCTTGGCTTCATCTTGGGCCAGTTGCCTGGGTGGGGATGGATTCTCTGCCAGGGCTTCAGCATTCCCGGTGCCGTGGGCGACTGTGCTGAGTGAGAGGGGAACAGCTCCCTGCCCTTGCTGAGCTCTGGCTCCTTGACATCCCACCTGCACAGAAATGTTGTCCTATGCCCATCAGCTGCTGGGAGCCATCTCAGGAGTGAGGAAACGCTGCCAGAAGACGGAGGTAACAACTCAACTCCGGCCAATTTCGTGAGCTCACAGCCCCTGGGTAGCTCTGAACAATCCTTGTAGCTCCTCCAGAGCCAATGGGCCAGTCAGGAGGGTGATCCGAGTGCTGGATCCCATCCAGCACTGGGCAGTCTGGTGCTTCTGTTTGGTGAGGGAGATGACAAAATTCAAAGAATTTTTCCTTTTATAAAGTTGAGGGTAAAGTCAGATGAGAATGAGGCAGCTGTTTGATAACTATCAACATCTGTAGCACAGCTAATCCTGATTTTGGCTCACAAGGGACAAAGGGTTTGTCATCTTCCAACCTCAGATGGCAACTCGACCCCACAGAGTCACTCTCATCCCCCCAGGTGGGATTGGAAGAGAACTGGGAGAGGAAAAACTGAGAGAACTCATGGATTGAGATAGAGATGATTTAATAGGGAAAGCAACAGCCACACACACAAGCAAAGCAAAATAAGGTGATGTGGCTGGTAAACTGGCTTCCTGAAGGGTTTTTAATGCCTTGGGGAGGTCAGGGGGAGGGTGGGATGCAAGGCCTGTGTGTTCTGTTTAAATTAAGTCTGGGTAACTTGGGAGACAAAATGAGGGGAGATGTTCTGGGTGGTGATGCAGGAACTCTAGGGTGGTGGGTGAGGCTGCTGCTGCTCTGGGATGAGGAACTGCAGCTCTGCCTGTGCTGTTCCCATGCTAAATGTGTCCCTTTCTCCTCCAGGGGAAATGCTTTGCCTCTGGATCAAAAATTCACAAAGGTAGGCCTGGAAGTTGTGCTCCTGTTTGTGCTCAGATGTGGAACTGCTTGCAGAAGCCTCATTTAGAATTTGAAATCCATCTGGAGCTTCAGCAATCCCAAAATATGCCAACTCTTATGGCAGTTTGCCTTGAAGGGGTTCTGTTACTCCTTGTCAGAGTGGGAGTGGCTGCAGCCACAGCTGAGGACCTTTGATTTCGGGGCAGTGTTCTTAAAAATCCCGTAAACCCTTTTCTGCCAGCTCCCAGAATCCTGAGGCACCTGAGAACCGTGTTATTGCACACTGAATCCAGCAGCTCAGAGGAGGTTTCGAGGAATATAATGCATCCTACAGAGGAGAGCGTGTTCCTCCAGCCCACTCACTGCTGTCGGGCTGAGATGTGCTGCTGAGACACCGATCCTGGGAGAACGCTTCCAAAGGGAGGAGGGAGGGGGGAACAACCAGGTCCTCATCTGCAATTAGACCAGAGCCAGTTGTGGGGCTGAGATTGGCACTGCTGATGTCAGTTCATCTGGGCCGTGTGTGACTCCGCGCTGGAGAGCGAATGCGCGGGAACGCCTCGGAGCAGCCTCCGACCTGGACTGTGTGTGTGACACTTGGGAGGTTATCTCCCAGTTTGGGGTGGGGAGAAGGTGCTGAAAAAAGGCTGGAGAAGCTGTTGGATAAGGCAGATTGTGCTGCAGGCTCTGTGCTGTGGCACGCTCTGAGCCTGGCCTGGGGACTCACAGTGACAGCAGGGCTGTTTGCTCGGGCCTGTGCACCCGCCTGAGCTGGAGCTGGGGCCTCAACACGGCCTCTCCCTCAGAAGTGCTGAGCATTTGGCAGCATTTACGCAGGAAAAACTCGATCCAGCACTGAAATAGCTGCTGGGGTGACGTAGCAGCACATTTAATGCAAGTGGAGGGTGAGGCTTGAGGAGCTGCTGGTGAGGACAGGTGGGCTCAGCCTTTCTGGGGAAGGAGGGTGAAATATCTCTGGAAAAAATAGCTGTGAGTGCCAGGATCATGAGAAAACAAACCTCCTCGCCCTTCAGAGGCAGCGAGGGAGGCAGGAGAGGCTTGGTTTCAGGGTCAGGCAGACTCCCTGTGGGAACACCTTGGGGCTTATTTGTTTCTTAGCCAGATCAGTTCTCAGGTTTCCAAGGTGAGTAATGTTATCACTTATGAGAGGAACATACCTGTGGGACAGGAGGGACCTGGGATCTTCTCCTCCCAGCCTGGCTCTGAAAACCTTTTCCCTCAATGCACTGCTGAGGCTCTTCTGCTCCCTTCATGTATTTTATGCCTCTGTAGGAAGCAAAGCTGCTGTTTGCCCTCCTCAGGGACGAGTGAAGGCCAGATTCTGCTCTCGAGTAGTGTTCTGGTGCCAGGCTTGGCTGTGCAGCACCTTGGTTTGTCTCCAGCAGCTCTTACTGCTTTGATTTCACCATCCTGGCCTGAGCTGGTTTGAGCTCCAGGCTCTTGTGTCAGGGTGGGTGGAGGAAAAGGTGAGGGAAGGTTGGTGCAGAGCTCTGAGCCTGTGCTGCTGCTGCTGCAGTTTGTTGCTGGTGACCTCCTCCCTCGTGTGCCATGGCCACATCAAGGAGAGGATGTGACAGTTCTTAGGGCTCGAGTCAGAAGGCTCAGGGTTGGGCCAGTGTAAGGCTGGGGAGGCTTTAAGGGTGTGAAGGTTGGCTGGTTGCTTTTCCAAAGCTTGACATGTCCCATTGTTGGGCTGCTTTGGGGTTTGGTCCCCCCACTGCACACTCTGAGGGCTGTTGAAGAATCACCCAAGGAGCTGGTTTGGCTGTGCTCAGCCATCACTTGGCATTCACCAGTGTCAGAAGTTCTGATGAGCTCAGCTCTGTAGCCCAGTTCTGTTGGGAAATGAGTGACTAAGTTGGGAATTGGGCCAGGAAAACTTCTAACCACATTTCTCTCTAGGAGGAAGGCTGAAGCCCCCTTTTCTGAAGGTTGAAGACCAGAGCAGGTAAATGTGACCTTTCTAAATAACATACCTTAAAACCTGGGGGGCTCCCAGGGAGGGAATCCTTCACTGGTTTCATTCCCAGTGACTGTTCTGCCCACAGGGCAGACCCTGTTCCACACTGGGAAGCTGACCCTCTCCTAGAGGGAGGCAGGTGGAGTTTGGAGAAACAATCCAGGTGGCTCGTGTGTCAGGGGGAAAAAAGGTGTTAAACGAGACTTGACAACAGTTTCCTTCCTTGCTCGGGTTCCATGTGTGATCCTTGTCAGGTCACTTAATCCACTCGAGCCCTGTGCATTGAGGAAGGAGATTGAAGCACAGGAGGTCAGGGCCTGTAACTTGATTACAGCCCTCAGCACAGGGGACCTAATCCTGTGGTGTTTCTGACAAGCCTGTAACTCTAACAGTATCGACTGGGCCAATTAATTATCCTGAAGGCAACACTTGGGGTAGCTCAGAGTCAAATGTTCAGTTTTATGTGCTGCATGCACTGAAGTGTGAGGGGAGAGATGTGGTCTGGGAACCAAAACCATCCCGTGCTGCTGTAGCTGGAGATGCTGCCCTGCTGTGCCCCGGGGCAAAAGGTGGGGTTTGGCTGGGCAGGCAAACCTGCCTCCTGTCCAGAACATGCCCCATCAGGGCCATTACTGGAAATCTCGTTTAAGAAAGGGCAGTTCTGGCACAGCCAGAGGAGAGCAATGGGCAGTGTCTCTTCATAAATGGGACAGCACCTTGAGCCCCTCTGTGGGGGGGACAGCTCTGTGACCAGGCTGTCCCTGCCAGGAGACTGATGTCCTGATCTGCTGCTTTCAGGCAATTCCGGCCCTTCCATCACCAGTTCCAAAGCTTTCCCGACCTGAACTTCCTGGCTCCCAAAAGCTCCAGCCCATTCGAGCCTCTGAAAAGCCTCTCGAATTCCTGCCAAGCCAGGTAAGATGTCGCTCCTTCTGCGCAAGTTTTTAACCCAACTCTCCTTCTCACTGATGATTCCTGGGATCTGGGAACCTGCTGCCTTCTGGATGTGTGGGCACAGGGAGCCCTGTGCTGGGTTCAGAGGCAGCACAGTCCCTGCTGGTGCTGCCAGGGCAGGGTGACCTTTGCTGTCCCTCCCAGGGGGGCAGGAGGCTGTGCCCTGCGCAGTGACGGAGGGAAGAGCCCCCGCTCCACCCCAGTGCCCAGGAAACGGAGGGGATTCTGTGAGTGCTGCCAGGAGACCTTCGAAGAGCTGCACAAGGTAAAGGTTCCCCTGGCATCCAGTTCCTTGCCAAAGTTATGGGGGTCACTCAGTGGCTTTTGTCAATCATGTTATGCCCGTTAGCACCATGAACTCCTTCAGAAGGAACCGTTGTATCCAGGTTGTATCCCTTGTGGTATCCAGTAGGATCTGCCTTGTAGATGGGAACATGGTATATCTCTGCTCTGACCTGGTCTGGGCACACTGTTTTTGAAGATTGGAGCATGACATGCTCATCTCTTGGGCTGGGAGAGCCTCAAGAATCATCCTGTTCCCTGATCCATAAGGTGAGGAGCCTGTTCCATGGCAGTCATGGGGCACAGGCAGATTTAAAAGTTGGGAAAAGGGTTTTTTATCTCCTGGAAGGTGCCAAATAACGTGGCTTTCAGAGCCCAGCCTTCATTGACAGACAGTCTTGTTGGAGTCTGTGTCTTCCCTGCTGCTGGGGAGGCTGTGGCTGCTGTTGGGTGTGGACACAGCCTCCTCATCCAGGGGTGTCTGGGAATGGGACCCCTGCACAGCCAGGGGGGACAGTGTGGCCAAGGGGTCCAAACCTGCTCCCAAACAATGGCTCTACTTTGCCCTCTAGTCTGTCAGGCTGTGGGAAGTGCCTGTTACTGCAAGTTCCCCTCCTGGGAAAGCTTTAAATGTTGCTAAAGGGCCTCTGCCCCCCTCCAGCACCTCGAGAGCCCCCGGCACCAGCGCTTTGCCCGGGATGACTCCCAGTACATCCCCGTGGATCGTGTCATCTCACAGATCACCAACAGCTTCCTGCAGTGCTCAGACCGGTAAGTCTGGGGGTCTGGTAACTCCTGGAGCCCAGAACAGCAGGATGCTGCATGGCACACTCATGGGAATGGGGTCCCTGTGCCAGGGAATTGGGCAGCCGGAGCAGAGGCTGCAGCAGGACCAACCTGGACCTGCCAGGTGAAGCTTAGACAAGCCATGGGAGCTGTTCTTGCATTTCCATGGGTTTTCTCCTTCAGGGAACTCCCCATGGACTTCTAGTGCCTCCTAAACTACAAAAGGGCAGCTGAGCCCACCCCTTCTGTCCCCATATCTGACACAAACCCCACGGCTCTGTAGCAGCCCTGTGCCCAAGCCCTGGGCTGTGGGGAGGCTGAGATCCCTCGTGCTGCCCATCTCTCCTGCCAGCAGCAGTGTTACTGCTGAGCCTCACCAGGCTGAAATTCCTCCCCTGCTCCTGAGTAAGGGCTGCAAACACCCTGTGCTGCAGGAGAGGCCTCGTCTCGCTGGGGGAGGGTGTTGCTGGGCCTGGATGAGCATTAACTGATGGTTCTTCTCAGGGTGCCACAGTCCTGCCTGGCAGATGAACATTTAGTGCCTCAAGCACATGGTACTGGAGGAGTGGAGATGCTGACAAAGCTGGGAAAGGAAAGGGAGCAGCCTGAGCAGGGTGCTGTGGAACTGGTAATGGATATGGAGCAGGATCACAACCTGAAGATCAAGGGATGTTCCCCCTGCCTGCCTGGGGACAGGGTCAGAGATCCCAGAGGAGGGGGGATGTCAGAACACAGCTCTGTGGGACTGCCCAGGGGAGCAGAGCTCAGGGGAGGGGTCTGTGCTGCCCCTGGCACCACGGAGGGGGCCGGGCTGGGGGGTGCACGGCTGGGCTCAGCCCCTGCCCCGGGCTGGGGATCCTGTGCAGGGGCTGCTCCTGTCACACAGGCAGTTGCTCCTGCATCTGAACCTCGTGGCCAGCAATTGCCTGGGTCTGTGAGCCACCCCCCAGAGGCACTGCCTGTCCCCAGGAAGCGCCTGCTCTCCCCTAGCCAGAACTACCAGGTGGGGAAGAGGCCCAGGCTGGAGCAGGGGGAGCAGGAGGACCCGGTGCATGGTGGGCTGGGGGCACAGGGTGCAGGGCAGATGTCTGAGCCAGGCCTGCCCGGTGTGACAGAGGCTGGCAGGCTGTCCCTGCACACACAGCTCTGCAGCAGACCTCGTGGCTCCCTGGCTTTGGATCCGTGCCTGGGCGGGAGCCCTGGGGACCCAGGATCCCTGGGAGCTGTGGATCCTGCAGGAGCTGCTCCAGCCAGCACCGTCAGCGAGCGTGGCTGGAGCAGGGCGAGTGTGAGATCCCAAGGGCAGCAGCTCCAAGGGGACGGTGCCACCCCCGGGAATGGGAGCAGCCTGGATCTGGAGAGCACAGTGAGCAGCGGGAGCAGCTGCCCCGCTGGCCGCCCGCCCTCTCCCACACCGCCCGGGGCTGGGGCCAGATGTTTCTGCTCAGTCTGTGTCAGGGCGGCAGAAAAAGCAGCCCCCGAAGCTCCTGAGCTCCCCGGGCACAGCACAGAGCGGGCACCGTGCCCTGGGCTCCTTCCCCCTCCTGCCCAGAGCACACAGAGCACACGAGCTGCTTCTGGCACCGGCAGGAGCTCCTCCGAGTCGGAGTGGGATGTGCAGCTGCTCCCCCTGCCAACGGGTGTCCAGGGCAGCAGGATCCCAGCTGTGGACAGGGACGTGCTCCAGAGGACACACGGCAGGGGCAGGGACAGCGGGTATGAGTCCCAGCTGTGCTCGGTGCTCCAGCGGGACCTGGAGCCGGGCTGGGCGGGCCAGGAGAGCGGGAACTGCCGGACCTGCTGCACGGACACCAGAGGAGCCCCTTTCCCTGTATTTGAGACCTTTTGTGGCAGCTGGACGAGCTAAAACCACCTCCTGGCTGCTCTCTGGACCAAAGTGAGAGATGAGAAGGGGCTGGAAAGGGATTTGGCCAAGCCAGCCTCCATGTCAGGACCAGGAAGCACATCCAAGAGCTGGAGTGAGGACCATCAGCATGAAGTTGGCACCACCAGCAGCTTGGACACTTCCTTCTCCTGTTGGGAATTGGTGGGGATGCAGTGTCTTCACTGTCCCTGGCTGTGTTCTGGGCTGGGATCTTCCCTCCTCTCTGCTAGCCATGTTTAGAGCCAGCAGCTTCCTCTAGCTCCTCATGGAGCTGCTGACACAGTGGTCCCTCTGGAAGTCTCTCTTCAGCAGGAATATGTTCTTTGCCCTTCCAGAGTGAAAGCAGGTGCCAAGACTTGGGAGGGGAGGGTCATGGGGGTGAGATTTTTGCTCCTCACATGGTTTGCGGGGGTTGTCTTTGAGAATTTACAGATGTTTTTCACGTGGTTTTAACATGTTTTGTTTGGTGTTTTTTAGCAAACTTTTAAACTTTGTAATAAAGTGGAAGGTGAGATCCTGCTCTGCTGTACACTGGAATGTGTCTGGTGGCCAAAGCACAGCCAAATTCTGTGAAACTTCCAGCAGCAGAGGTGGGGTGGAGAGAGGCCTTGCTGGAGGGGGTCTGTGGGTGCTGGGCAGTGGTGTTTCCAGCCACAGAACATCACCCCATGTGTGGTTTGCCAGAGGAATGTGGTCAGCAAGCTCTGGAAAGCTGTTGTAGCCAGTGCAGGAGTGGCCCCCAGTAAGGAAGGATGTGGAGTAACTGGAGAGCAGTTGGAAGGAGCCTGTTGACCTCTCCTGGGCATGGGCCCAAGGGGAGGAGGTTCTGGGGCATCTAAAAGCAGCCTTTTAGACAGCCCTTCTTGAAGGGCAGTTCCAAACTGGAGGGAGCCAACCCTCCTGTGGTGCCAGGTGTGTCCCAAGGTGGGGCTTCCATGTGCAGATTGGGAAAAGGAGCTGTTCAGTGCCCAGCAGGGTGGGACAGCCCCAGGCCAGGCACCCAGAGGAGCTGAGGTCTGTCTATCCTTGGAGATAATCAGTCCTTGAGTGAAGGACAACCATCCCTCCTTCACTCAAGGCTCAAAGGAAGTCCTGAGCAGCAGGATCAGGTAGCCCTGCTGGGAGCAGATTTGGGAGATAGGAGGCTTCAGAGGTTCCTCCTGAGAGAAATCCTTCAGTACAACAGCCAAACTCCAGTTCTTTACCTGCTGGAGCCCCTGCACAGGTAACAAAGGGCTGATCAAAGCTGCTGTGGGAGCTGAACCCTGCCCAGCACAGGCCTCTGCTGTGGAGATGTCCCTGTGCCACTGACTGTCCAGCAGGAAGGTAATTCCTGGGAGAGAGGTCAAGAGGGGCTTGGAGCACCAACCAGCCACCACCCTGGTGTGCTCAGCCTCCTTAGGGAGTGACCACTCTGTGCCCCTCTGGCAGCCAAGAGGGTGTCCTGGGTGACTGGGAATGGCCCCTCCAGGCCCTGTGGGGCTCAGAGCTCCAGGTTGTCCCCTGTGGACACAGATAATTCATGGCAGTGTTCCTTGATGGAGGAGGCCATGAGCTGCCCTGGGAGATCAGCAGGGGGGTGACTGATTGTCCTTCACCGAGCCTGGCCCTCCCACAGAGGGGAGAGGGAGCCCTGATTGCTGCTTGCCCCCTCCTCACCTGACCAGTGACTTATGTGGGGGTCCCTGGGCTTGGGGACCCTGGAGGCCTTGGGTCAGATGTGCTGGCTGGAGATACCAAATCCTGGAATGGTTTGGGTTGGAAGGAACCTTAAAGTCCATCCAGCTTCAACCCCCTGCCACAACCTTCCACTAGCCCAGGTTGCTCATTGTCACCTGGTGTAGACCCCCTCTGGCCAAGCACCCCTTTGTCCCTGTGGTGCTGAGGAGGGCACCAGGAAAGGTTGTGCCCCCTTGGGCTGGCACCGTCACAGACCTCCTGAGGTGCTGAGCAGGTGCTGGATCAGCTCCACTGCAGGTTCCTTCTCCCATCGGGCAGAGGAAGAGGAAGGTCCAAGGGCAGGTCTCAGCTTGGAAGCTCTGCCTGCCCAGTGCTGTCAAGGGGGGAGGGGTGGGGCTGATCCAGTCTCATCTGCCCCCGAGGTGCTGCTCAGGCACTGGGGGTCACTGGTGCTGGGGGGGTGTGCCAGCCACAGACTGGGGATGCTGGGGGGGCTTTGAGCCCCCCCAGTCTGACCATGACCCTTAGAGCTCCTCTCTGCTCAAACCAGGCTGAGCTGAACCTGCCCCCTCCAGCCTGGGCTGCTGTGGGGTTTGCTTGTTGAAGCTCTGCCCTTGCTGATGGGAACGGGCTGAGCTGCAGAGCTCAGGAGGGACAGGACGGGGCCAGGACTTGTCCCCCTCCCTACCCCATCCTGCCTTCCCTCACACCCCTACCTCCTTCTGCCCCCCCCTACTTCTGCCCAAAAGTGACAAAAAGCAGGACAGGGCTGGTATAGAGAGTGTCCAGGTGGGCTCTGGTGTGGGCAGGAGGGACCTGTGTCACCCTCCCTTTGTAACTCACCGCAGAAAACACCCCAGGAACGTCCTGGCCAGACAAAGCAGCTGCTCCCATGGTTTGGGTTTGGGCTGCAGAGCTGCCCCTGGACACCCAAAGGTGGACATGGGAGCCCTGGGGTGAGAAGGGTGCGGGCACAGGGGGGCTGGAGGCAGGGGCTTGGAAAAGAGGGAGAGGGGACAGAGACTGGCACAGCTCCCTGGAGCCTGGGCTGGGGGCTGGGACACCGGGATTCACCGTGGGAGGGGCTGGGAGGAGGGGGGGTGTGAGGGTGCCCCTGGGGGATGCAAGGAGCCCCCCTGAGTGCTGACTGCACCGGGAGGGGGCTGGAGCCTGATGCCAGGGGGCACAGGAGGGACTTGCTGGAGTGGTAACACAAAATGGGTCCAAAAGGTCTAAATGGGGGTGAGTCATCCTAGAGAAGGGTGAGGGATGTGAGGTGAAACCACCAGCCTGGTCTTTTTAGCAACATCCACCACCTGGGGCTCAGAGCCCCTGTTCCCCCACAGGATACCTCCTGTGGATACCTGGGGCTGTGCTGCCTCCCCCCACGGGCTGGGTTTCACCTTCCACGGTGCTGTACCCCCCCACAGCTGCAATAAACAGGAGTTATTTGGGGCTTCTCTCTCCAAAAATTGTTCCATTATCCCCAGGGGGTATACAACCTTGCAGCATCCCCTAAAATCAGAGCAACTCGTGGGGGGGTCTTGGCTCGGGTGCTTCCTGAGGTGATATTGCCCACGCACTGGGGATGGGCCAGAACTGCCCTGTGCCCCCACTGCCGTGGGCACCAGCACCCCTGGTCTCAGCACCCTCCCCTGGGACCCCCCTTGGCTCCAGAGCTGGGCTCCCACAGCCAAAATCTGCACCAGACCCGGGACCAGTGAGGGGCTCAGTCCCAGCTGGGGGGTGGTACTGGTTGGGGGGCTCTGATAATGGTCAGGGGCCCTGATACTGGTTGGGAGCCTGGCTGCAGCTCCAGTACAGTCTGGAGGGGTTCCGGGGCTGGCTGGGGACCAACTCGGGGCGAGGACCACTCAAGGACTCGGTACCGGCTGAGGGGGGCTCTGTACAGCCTGGGGGGCTCCAATTCCAGCTGGGAAGCCTGGTAATGATGTGGAAGGGTTTGGTACCAGCTGGAGGGGCTGGTACTGCTGTGTGTGGAGGGAGTCCTGCACCGTCTGGGGGGGTGGGGGGCAGTAGTGCCTGGAGAGGGTCTGCTTTTGGCCTGGGGGGTCCAGACCTCGGAGGCTCCAGTATTGACTGGGGGGGTCAAGTCCTGGTGCTCCTGTACTGTCTGGGCTGGGGGAGGACACGGTCCAATGCTGCCTGGGGGGATCTGGCACTGGCTGGTCAAGCCCAGTTCCAGCCGGAGTGGGAGGTACCCCGGACTGGCAGGGGGCTCCGGTCCCGGACCGGGGGGTGATACCGATCGGGGGGTGATGCCGGCCCGGGACGGGGGGTGATGCCGATCGGGGGGTGATGCCGATCGGGGGATGATGCCGACCGGGACTCCGGTGCTGCAGTGCCGCGGGTGCCAGCGGCGCTGCGGCAGCCGGGGCGGGGAAGGGGGGAAGGGGCCGGTACCGGGGGCGGCGGGGCCGGGTGGGGCGGGGCGGGCCCGGGGCGGCGCTGCCGGTGCCGCTGCCGGCGCTGCCGGTGCCGGTGCCGGTCCGGTCCGGCGGGCCCGGGGCCGCGGGCGGGGCGGGGGCGGGGGCGGCGCTGCCGGCCCGGCCCGGGGCGGGGGGGCCGGACGGGACGGTGACGGTCCCCGGCGCGGCGGGCCCGGCGCGGCCGCTGGCGGAGCATGAGGGAGCCATGAGCCCGCTGCGGGGCTGGCTGCTGGCCGCGCTGCTCTCGCTCGCCCCGCGGGCAGGTAGGTCCGGACCCGCTCCCGCTCCCGCTCCTGCACCCGCATCGCCCCCGGTACCGGCCCCGCATCGCCCCGCTCCGCTCCCGCTCCCGGCCCCGCCGCCGCCGCTGCGGCTTTTTCGCTGCATCGACACATTTTTCCGCAGCGCCGCCCCGCAGAGCCCCGGGAGGGGCCGGGCCCGCGACCCCCCCGCACCGGCCCCGGCCCCGCACCTTCCCCCCGCTCCCGGCCCCGCACCAGCCCCCCGCCCCGCACCTGCCCCAGCCCCGCGGTCTCCCCCGGCCCCGCAGCCGCTCTTGCCCCGCGCCCCCCACCTCGCTGTGTTCGCAGCGGCCCCCCCGTGTCCCCTCTCCGGAGGTGGCCCCATAGCAGCCCTTCATGTCCCCTCCAGGATGTGTCCCCATCTCGGTTCCCCCGTCCCCTGCGTGTCCCCATAGGTGTCCTCATAGCAGCTCTCCACATCCCCTTGGGATATGTCCCTATAGCGGCCACCCCCGTGTCCCCTGGGTGTCGCCTCCGAAGGTGTCCCTGCACCAGTCCTGCTGTCCCCTCGATGTCCCCCCTGGGGGGGTGTCCCCATACCGGTCTTCCATCTCCCACTGGGTGGCGTCCCCAGCCTGGCCCTCACTGTCCCCTGGGTGTCCCCTCTCAGATGTGTCCCCATTCCAGTCTCCCTTTTCCCTGGATGTTCCCTCTATGATATGCTGATACCCCCTCTAACCCTTCCTCCAGGTGTGATGGCATTTCTGAGTATCCCCCATGTCCCCTGGGTGTCCCCTTTAGGATGTGCCACTGCATCTGAGGCCCCCTGAGCTTCCCCTCCCAGACATGCTCCTATATCGGTCCCCTCCATCCCATGGGCACTCCCCAGCCTATGCTTCCTCAGTGTCCCCTCCTGGACACACCACCGTACCTGAATGTCCCCCCGTGTCCCCAGCTGTCCAGCCACCCTCCACATTCCACGGGTGTCCCCTTCGGGATACAGTGCCACACTCGGGGCACCCCCAGAGCATGTTTCCCAACTCCGTCTCCATGTGTCCCATTCCCTCGTGTAACTACCCCTCCTCATCCCCATCTCCCCATGTCCTCATCTTCCCGTGTCCCTGTCCCTCCTTGTCCCCATCCCTCTTCAACCCTATCCCCGCGTGTCCCAGCCCCCGTGTCCCACCCCCCGGGTCACCCCTGTCCCTGTCCCACAGGTCCCGCCGCGCAGGCCGGGGCGGTGCCGCGGAGGGTCCCGCGGGCCGGATGGCAGGACGGGCGGGTGGTCTCCCAGATCACCCACCCCAGCAGGTTGGTGGGGCAGAGCTCGGGAGGAGGAGAAGTCTCAAAGCATCAGCTGGACACCAGGGTCAGGAATGAGTCTGGACGAAGAGGAAGAGGAGGAGGACCCGTAAGTGAACCGGAGCCCCCCACCCGCTCCCTGTCCGGGGTCCCAGGCGGGTGGCAGGTCCCCAGGCAGCCGCTGCTGCTGGTCCAGCTACCTCCCAGTGCACGTGTGGGCACCAGCATCCCAAAACAGAGCCCTCGTCCCCGCAGGGACCATCCCACTGCCATCCGCCCCGAAGGGACACCGAGCTGTGCCTCGAAATCCCATTAAATCCGGGTATTGGCAGCGCCCGGGCATTGGGAGAGATGGAACGGGAGCGAGCAGGTGGCGGGCAGGGCTCCCACAGCATAAGGAATGAGTTCGTGGCTCTGCTGAGGAGGGATCCAGGCCCTGTGGGAGCAGCCCCCCGTGTCCCACCCTGTGCTGCTCCCCAACCCCCCCCGGACTCGGTGCGTTCTTTATCCCGCTGGCTGGTGCTCCCAGCGTTTCAGGGAGCGGCACACGCTCCCATCCGGCCCGGGGGGGTTGAGGCTCTGGCAGCCGCCCAGGCCGGCGCCCATCGATCCCCGCCCGCGCCGGGGAAAGGGGGGATGATGAGCTGCGCTCACCGCAAAGGTGATTTACACCCGGCATCGAGTGAAACCGCCGGACGCCGGGAAGCGCCGGCAGCCGCCGCGCTGGCGGGAGGCCAGGGAGGTGTTAAACCAAAGAGCCGCGGGGGGATGGAGCGACGGAGGTCCCGGGAACTCGGGGCTGGGTCCCGGCGGCAGAGCCCCGGTGACTCTCTCCAGCCGCGCTGCCTGACCCCGGGGATGCGCCCTTGGCGCAGGACATCCCCTCCCGTGGTGACAAACGGGTTCTCCCCCCCTGCGTCTCCATCCCGGGCTGTGCCGGGTCCTGGCGAGGGGACAAGGCGCCCCAGGGAGGGTTTGCCTTTTCCCGGCTTCTCCGTGTGAAGCGCCGGAGCTCCCGAGGGACCCGCTGGCAGGGCTGGGCTCTCACCCGTGCGGTGAGTTTGCGGGGTCTCAGGCCGCGCCGCAGCGCTCGGCTCCCGCTGCCGCTCCAGCTCCATCTCCCGCTGCCGGCGGCAGGAATTAGGTCAGGAGCGCCGGGCGCCGCAGGGAGGGAGAAGCTCCGGCTCGGCTGCGGCGGCCGAGCTGGGCCCAGCGCCGGGGGGACCCCCCACACCACCCCGGCACCTGGGGAGGGGGCGATGGGACACGGGAGCCCTCCCGGTACCACGGGGGTGGTGATGGGATTGAGGATAAAAAAACCCAGTGATTTCCTTTATGCTGAATTTTTGGGGTTTAAAAATAAAAGTGCAGCTTCACGGGCTGCCTGTTTGAGTTGAGGTTTTAATTGTTATTTTAGTTATTAGTTTGGGGGGTGCTGACGGCCCGGGCTCTCCTGCAGGGGCTGCATCTGGCGCAGGTGAGCTTCGTGGTGCACGCCTTCGGCTCCGCCTTCACCCTCGACCTCCGGCTGAACCAGTGAGTGATGGGTGACCCCCGCGGGGGTCCTGGGGAGGGCACCCACCGTGGGGCTGCTGCCGCCCCCCAGCAGGAGGGAGGGGGTGGAGGAGCTGGGGGTGCTCGGGGATGGGGGAGTTGTGCAGAGCCGTCCCAGTTTCAGTACTGGGGGCTGAGCCCGTGGGGTCCATGGGGTGCCAGCACCCTCCCAAACTGAAGAGGGGTCCCACCGTGGGATGATTCCACGTATAGAGGTAGCGGCAGGGCTCCCACACTGGGGTGATGTCGTGTGCACGGACGGCTGCTGTCGTCTCCCTCTTCCTCCTCTTCCTCCCCACCCCACGGCCTCTCACCCCCTACCTGCTCCCGGCAGCCACCTCCTCGCCTCTCACTACGTGGAGCGGCACCTCGGCGCGGGCGGCAACGGCAGCCACAGCACGGTAAGCTGCGTGCCACACCTTGCCAAGCCAAGCCATGCCACGCCAGCGCTGGGGTCATGGTGGCAGGTTTATAAATCCTGCAGAAGCCATGGAGTGGCCCCGACAGAAGCTCAGCACACATCTTCCCCCTGGGTGCCCCCGGGTGCCCCGGGTGTACCAGCTCGTGCATGGGCTGTTGCCATGGCGATAGGGGATGCTCCTCACACAGGGGCGGTGATGGGGATCCCCGCGTGCTGTGGGCGTACCCCGAGGGTGCCGGGCAGTGAGCCCCAGAGCCCCCAGCCTGGGGTGCAGCCCCTGGGGGTGCAGGGCGGGGTGGGCCCCCTGTGCTCAGCACCGTCCCTGCTCCGCAGGGCGCGGGGGAGCACTGCTACTACCAGGGCCGGATCCGGGGGCAGCCCCGCTCCTTCGCCGCCCTCTCCAGCTGCCAGGGCCTGCGGTGAGTACCCCGCCACTGCCAAAAGGGGCGCTGGGGGGACTACACCCCTCTGCACCCCGACAACCCCGTTTCTGCTTGCAGGGGGGTCTTCTCGGACGGCCGAGCCACCTACCTGATCGAGCCCCAGGCGGGCACCGAGCACGGGCAGGTGAGTGGTAGCACTGGGACCTGCCATGTGCTGCCTCAGTTCCCCCAGGCTGGGGGACAGCCCTGGGTACACGGGGTCGGGGCAGTCCCCTCTCCACACGTGGCCATGACACTCCTCTCCCCACGGCAGGGCCTCCGACCGCACGTCGTCCAGCGCGTCCCCAGCTGCCCCCGCCCGGGTGAGCCTCTGTGCAGAGCCGGCACTCGTCCCCAGGGACTGGTGGCACTGTGTCCTGGTGTCCCACCAGCTTTGTCCCTTCCCTCCAGGCTGCCTTTTCCCTGTGCTGAGCCAGCGAGACACGGGTGGGATACCAAAGCTGCGACGGCGGCGGCAGGTCAGCGGGGACAGCGGGGGACACAGGGCAGGGACACAGGACGTGGGGCAGGGACACAGGACGTGGGGCAGGGGACAGACGATGTGGGGCAGGGGACAAGGGCGCTTGACCTGGGTTGATCTCTGGCTGTTGGCTGCGCGTGCTGCTCCTGCCTGGGCTTGGGGATGCCCAGGGGACCCACTGGAATAATGCAGGGGCTCCATCCCAAGGCCACCCAGCGGTTTTCCCCACTCCCTGCATCCCAAACATCCCTGGCTGGGTCAGGAGCCCCGTCCGGGTGGCCGATCCTGCCGGGGGCCGGCTCAGCGCGGGCTCCCTCCGCAGGTCCGCCGAGCCCAGCACACGGTGCACAGCGAGACCAAGTACATCGAGCTGGCCGTGGTGAACGACCACCAGCTGGTGAGCGTGGGGGTCCCCGGGGCTGGCAGGGGGGTGAGGGGTCAGGGTGGCCCCCCCCAACCCTACCTGGTCCCTGGTGTCCCCCCAGTTCCTGCAGCTCCGCAAGTCCGTGGTTCTCACCAGCAACTTCGCCAAGTCCGTGGTCAACCTGGCTGACATGGTGAGGGGGGAATCCCGGGGGAGGGGTTGTCTCTCGGGGGAATTTGTCTCTCGGGGTGGGTTGTAGCTGGGGAGCTTATCTCTGGTTTGTTCCTGGGGGGTTCGTTCTCAGGGGATTTGTCCCCAGTGTGGGCTTATCCCTGGAGAAGGGTTTGTCCCCAGTCCCTGGTGGGTTTGTCACTGGGGGTTTGTCCTTGAGGGGACTGTCCCCAGCAGCTGATGGGTTTGTCCCCAGGGAGCTTGTCCCTCATTCCTGGCAGGTTTATCCTGGGGAGTTGGTCCTCAGCACCGACTGGGTTGGTCCCTTGGGAGTTGATCCCCAGGGTGTTTGTCCCACTATATTTTGTTTCTCTGGCACTTGCTGGGTTTGTGCCATTGCTGGTTTGTCCCTGGGGAATTGTCTCTGGTGACGGATGTGTGTGTCCAGCTCCTGGGGGATTTGTCCCCAGGGGTTTGTTGCCAGTAACTGGTGGCTTTGTCCCTGGGAGGGGTCTCATCCCCAGCACCGTCCCCTCGTCCCCGCAGATCTACAAGGAGCAGCTCAACACTCGCATCGTGCTGGTGGCCATGGAGACGTGGGCGGCGGAGGATCGGATCCGGATGGGACAGGACTCCCTGGAGACCCTGAACGAGTTTGTGAAGTACCGGCCGGAGGGGCTGGCAGAGCACAGCGACACCGTCCACCTCTTCTCGTAAGCACCACGGCCCCGTGTGCCCCCCCAGGCCCGGGGTTGTGTCCCCCGTCTCCACCATCCTCTTCCTCGCAGGGGCCGGACGTTCCAGAGCAGCCGCAGCGGCACCGCCTTCGTGGGGGGCATTTGCTCCCCCGCCCGCGCCGGCGGCGTCAACGAGGTGGGTGCGGAGAGACCCCCGCGAGGGCGGGCTGGGCACAGGGACGGGGGTCCCCGCGGTGACACCCCGTGGCTCCTGTGTAGTACGGCAACGTGGCGGCCATGGCGGTGACACTGGCACAGACCCTGGGGCAGAACGTGGGCATGATGTGGAACAAGCACCGCACGGCCGCAGGTACCACCCGCCACCGCCGGGGGGGATGGGGACGATGGGGACACACCGCGGTGCCGCCAGGCTGGCACGGGACAGCCGGCATCCCCTAGCCCCTCTCCTCTCCCCCCAGGGGACTGCCGGTGTCCGGACTCGTGGCTGGGCTGTATCATGGAGGACACAGGGTGGGTGCCCGCTCGGGGTGGCACTGCCACGTCCCCTGCACACCCCGTGTCACTGCTCTCGGCAGGGGCATCGCTGAGGGTCCTGCCCCGGTTCAGGTGCCTGGCCGTGCCCCAGGCAGGGCAGGGGGTGACAGTGACCCCCACCCCACAGGTATTACCTCCCGAGGAAGTTTTCCCGATGCAGCATCGACGAGTACAACCAGTTCCTGCAGGACGGCGGCGGCAGCTGCCTCTTCAACAAACCCCTGAAGGTAACGGACCCCCCCGGCCCCCGACCTTGGGGGTGGCTCCCGGGGTCACCTGGGACTCGTGGTGTCCCCAGCCCCTGTCACAGCCAAGGTAACGGTGCCAGTGTTGAACCTGGGGTCACTGGCTGGGGAAGAGCTGCACCCTCATGCTTGACAGCGGTTTGGGGGTGCTGCCGTTCCCCAGGGATGTGATGCCCTTTTTGGGGGGCTCGTGGCAGCACTTGGCTCGGGGTCCCCCCAGAAGCTCTCGTGTGTGTGCCATGTCCCCTCCTTGGTCCCGGCAGCTCCTGGACCCTCCGGAGTGCGGCAACGGCTTCGTGGAGGCGGGCGAGGAGTGTGACTGTGGCTCGCTGGCGGTGAGCAGGGACGGGGGGCTGCTCACCAGATGGGGGGCTGCTCCCCGACACTATGGGGGCATCTCGGGGATGCCAGAGGGCTGATGGCTGTGGTTCTGGCTGCTGTCCTGGCAGGAGTGTGCAAGGAGCGGGGGGAACTGCTGCAAGAAGTGCACCCTGACCCACGATGCCATGTGCAGCGACGGGCTCTGCTGCAAGGGCTGCAAGGTGTGGCACTGGGGGGGCTCTGGATCTGGGGATCCCCTAAGGGTTCTGTCCCATTCCTGATGTGTTGGTGTCACACCCTGTGCAGTACGAGCCACGGGGTGTGTCCTGCCGGGAGGCTGTGAACGAGTGTGACATGCCCGAGAGCTGCACCGGGGACTCCAGCCAGGTGAGTGGGGCTGGGGACACAGTGGGACACATTGTGGGGCCATGTGGCATCACCTGCCCTCTTTTCCACATCCCCACAGTGTCCCCCCAACCTCCACAAGCTGGATGGATACTTCTGTGAGAATGAGCAGGTGAGTCCAGCCCTGTGTGGTCAGACAGGGCCCTGGAGCTGGGCATGTCCCCGTGGGCTCCAACATCGGGGCTTGGGCGTGTTTGTTGGAAGAGCATTGAGACTGTCCAAGGCCAGGTCGGACAGGGCTTGGAGCAACCTGGCCTAGTGGAAAGTGTCCCTGCCCATGGAAGGAGGGTGGAATGGATGCTCTTTAAGGTCCCTTCCATCCCAAACCAGTCTGTGCAGGTTTTGGGGTCAGCCAGGGTCTCTGTGTGCCCACTGCTGTCCCGTGGCTGTGCACACGTGAGGGTCCCACTCCTTGTACTGTATGAGCCAGGGCGGTGGTCTCAGGGCCAGGCACACGTGTGGGGAGCTCATTGTCCCTGCACCATCTCCACAGCCATGCACATGTGGGAGACCCTCTGCAGCCCCCAGTCCTTCTGCAGCCCCCTGACCCCTCTGCAGCCCCTGATCCCTCTCCAGCCCCTGACTCCTCTCCCCTCTCACAGGGACGATGCTACGGCGGGCGCTGCAAAACCCGAGACCGTCAGTGCAATGCCCTGTGGGGCCGTGGTGAGTGCGGGCCTGGGGTGGGGGACACAGGGCTGACAGGCGGGTGACAGGCAGGTGACACCCCCTCTGCCCCAGGCTCGGCCGAGCGCTTCTGCTACGAGAAGCTGAACGTGGAGGGGACGGAGCGGGGGAACTGCGGGCGCGAGGGCCTGGGCTGGCTGCAGTGCAACAAGCAGTGAGTGACCCTCGTCCCTGCGCCCCCTCCCGGCGCCACCCGCCACCCCAGTGACACCCCCGCCGCCTTCCAGGGACGTCCTCTGCGGCTTCCTCCTCTGCGCCAACATCTCGGGGTCGCCGCGGGTGGGGGAGCTCAGCGGGGAAATCGCCACCACCACCTTCTTCCACCAGAACCGCTACGTGGACTGCAGGTGGGTGTCACCGCGGGGACAGCGGTGGCCCTGGGGCAGGGCGGTCCCGGTACCACCCGCTCTGGCTGTCCCGGCACAGGGGGGGCCACGTGCAGCTGGTGGACGGCTCAGACCTGAGCTACGTGGAGGACGGGACGCCCTGCGGGCCCGGAATGCTCTGTCTCGACCGCAAATGCCTTCCAGCCACCGCCTTTAACTTCAGCTCCTGCCCCGGCAGCTGGGACGGGAAGATCTGCTTCGACCACGGGGTGAGGGGCACGGCGGGGACAGAGGGGACCCGGGGGGTGTCACGGTCACGGGGGTGACACCGTCCCTGCGTAGGTTTGCAGCAACGAGGGGAAGTGCATCTGCCGGGCGGAGTGGACGGGGAAGGACTGCAGCGTCTACGACCCCATCCCGGAGCCGAAGCCGACGGGGGAGACGGAGCGATACAAGGGTCCGTGTGCCCGCGGGGGGGGGGGCGGGCTCCTTGCAACCCCACTGGCCCCAGGCACCGCAGACTGGGGGGGTCCCACTTTGTCCACATCCACACCGGGGATCCAGAGTGTCCCCCCACCCCGGTGCCGCAGCTCGGCTGGGTTTGCCCCCTCTCCCGGATCCCCACAGCACTGGGGTGTTCCTGGGGCTGTGTCCCTGTGTCCCTGAGTCCCCTCCCCACTGAGGTGTCTCCCTATGGCTGGGTTTGTCCCCCTCCCAGGTCCTCACGGCACTAGGACTGCCCTGGGGCTGTGTCCTGGTGTCCTCATGTCCCCTTCCTATTGACATGTTCCCTGTGGCTGGGCTTGTCCCTTTCCCAAGTCCCCCTGGCACTGGGACATCGCTGGGGCTGTGTCCCCATGTCCCCGTGTCTCCTTCCCACTGACGTGTGACCCTGTCCCCTCCTCCCTGTCCCCTCTGTCACAGGTCCCAGTGGCACCAATATCATTATCGGCTCCATCGCGGGGGCCGTACTGGTGGCTGCCATCGTCCTTGGGGGGACAGGCTGGGGATTTAAGTAAGCAGCCACCGCATGGCTCGTCCCCTCTGCTGCTGTCACCGGCCACGTCCTCCCCGTGCACCGTCACCACCCCGGGACCAGGCCTGTGCCCCCCCGGGGCACTGCCAGTCCCCCCGGCTGGTCATCCCCTGCAGTGTGGCCCCCGGTCCCCTTGTCCCTGCCTGGTCCCCTGGCCCTGCCTGGTCCCTTGTCCCAGCCCCTGCCTGCCCCCTGGCCCTGCCTGCCCTGCCTGCATGTGCCATTGGGGTGTCACTGTCACCCCGACCCCGTGGCCGTGTCTGTCCCCAAGCATGGGGTGCTGGAGCAGGGGCTGTGTCAGTGGCCCCCTGTGTGTGCCCCTGCCTGGCACCGGGACACTGCTGCTGCCTGTGGGACCAGGGACACCGGGGGGGGGGGAACACCCCGGGGGGGACAGCAGAGACTTGGGGGTGGCACTAATGCTCCTCTCCTCTCCCCCTGCCACCCCCCCAAGGAACATCCGCCGAGGAAGGTACGACCCGGCGCAGCAGGGAGTGTAACCGTGTCCCCCCCATCGTCCCGTCACCGTCCCTGTCACCGTCACCGTCCGGCAGCCTGACGGCGTGGGAGCCCCCGGGCCCGTCTGTCCATGTCGCTGTGTGTCCGGCCGTGCTGTCTCCATCTCTGTGCCCCCACAGCTGAACAGGGACAGCGGCTGGGGGGGCCTGGCAGCAGTCCCCCCCCCGGTGCTGGCTCATTTCAGCTCAGTGTCCCCCCCATGTGTCACCCCCTTGTCACAGCCCCCCACTAAACACACCCCACTTCTGTGTTGCAGGTCCGGGGGGGCCTGAGCGGGGCTGCTCTGCCCCACCCCCCCAGCGCCTCATTAACAGCAATTAAATGGGGCGGCGCTGCCGAGGGTCCGGCCGAGGAGGAGAGCGGTGGGGGGGCACCCGGGACCACCCCCCGACCCCCCCACTGCACCACCACGAATGTACAGGGACCCCCGGCCCCCCCGGGCTGGCGGCACTCGGCACCGGGATGAATGTACCTGCGGGGGCCAGCGGGGAGCCCCCGGCCCCACATCCCCCTCCCTGCCCCCCCAGCAACATCTTCCAGCCTGGGGGCCTGGGTCCCCCAAAAGGCAGCCCCGTGTCCCCCAGGATGAGGCCAGTAGGCCCAGTACCAGGCCAGCACCCCTCTCCCAGTGCAGGGCCTGGGTGTTGTGTCCCCCCAGCCCAGATGGGGACCAAGGACTGCACCCCCAGATGTGCTTCCCTCCCCCCCCAAAGTGGCTCAGCAGCCCCCATATGGTTTATATCCCCTCAAACTTCCCCCAACCCCCCATGTCATGGCTACACCCCCCAAGCCATGAGACCCCGAGGTCCCCAGTGGTGGGACCGGCACCCACAGGTGACAGCTCTTCCTCTAGGGTGGGGGCTGTCCCCCCACCACTTCCCCAGCTCAGGCAGGTAAACCCCAAACTGGTGACACTGGAGTTGGGGGGGGCAGGTGACAGCAGGGCCCTCCCCGGGGGACTGGAGCACAGGGTGAGCCCTGGACGGGTGGCACGTGGGGCACTTTCATGTCACCCCAGCCCCAGGACAGGCTCGTGGCACCTGTCCCCCCCACAATGGGTGTTCCCCATCCCCAGGGCAGGTGTGGGGGATGTGTGACCCTGTCCCAAGGCATGTGGCACATGTCACTCTGCATGGGGTGACTCTGTAGGGCCACCCAACCCACAGCACCACAAAGCACCAGGGGCCACACTGGTCCCTTCAACCACTGGTGACACTCAGCATGGAGGGGGACACCCCTGGTGACACTCGAGGTGTGTGTCTGTATGTGTGGGGACACTCCTGGGGACACTCAGCAGGGTGACAACGGGGGATGACATGCCATGCCCATGGCAGTGTGGGGTGTCCCCTCTGTGTGTCCCCCTTGCCTGGTGTCCCTGCCCCACACCGAGCCCCTTTGCTATGGAGACTGAGGGTGACCGAGGTTGTCCCCAAGCCAAGGCAGGAGGTGGCCCCAACCTGGTGTGACAGCCCCGCTGGGCACCCACAGCACCCACGGGTAGCACCACAGGGGACAGGGTGGGGGTGACAGCAGAATGGGGGTGGCTGGACATCCCCAGACTGGGCTTCTCTGGTGGCTTCTTGTGTGACATACGAGCAACGGGCTGGGGGACACGGGGACCTGAGGTCACCGTGGGCACGGGAGGGGTCTGGATCAACCCCCATCCCTGTCACTGTCACCGCAGTGTCCCCACAGCTGTCACAGCCACAGCCCCGAGGTGCTTCCCGGGCGAGGGGACGCCTCTGGCTCAGAGCAAGAAGCCACCGTTGTCACCGGGTTTGGGGACATTAATATATATATATATATATAAATATCAGGACTTTTCTTAATGATTTTAACGCTGTAAGGGCGGGAGGGCGGGAGGGCCCATGGTGGGGACGAG
This sequence comes from Lepidothrix coronata, assembly GCF_001604755.1. Classification (NCBI taxonomy): domain Eukaryota; kingdom Metazoa; phylum Chordata; class Aves; order Passeriformes; family Pipridae; genus Lepidothrix; species Lepidothrix coronata. The sequence goes on along the minus strand of NW_016690504.1, from coordinate 146,964 downwards.
GGGGGCACCCGTGGCGTGGCGGGGGGGACACCCGGTGCTTCCAGAGCCAAGAGAGCAGAACCCCCCCCAGCCCCCACAGGCTGAGCCCACGGGCCCCGTCCTGTCCCGCAGCCGGGGACAAGCACAGCGGGGCGGGGACCCCCCGTGCCCCCCTCACCGCACCGCCGCCATCCCGCACCGCCTCGCTCCGCTACCGCCCGCAGCCGGGCCGGGCCCGGGGGGCTCCGCCGCCCCCGCCCAGCGCCCGCCGCGCCTCCGCTCCTGCTTTGCACGTGCTGGGAGCCGCTGGAGCCGCCGCTGGAGCCGCCGGAGCCGGTGCTGGAGCTACCGTGCGCTCCTGGCTCGACCCCGGCTCTGGCCCCGGCCGCCTCCTGCAATGTCGCAGAAATTTATTTACAATAAAGGTTTGGAAAACGATGGGGCTCTGCTTCTCACCCGCTCGGGGACGGGGGCAAGAGCCTCCCCAGATTTCATCTGTGAGGATGCTCCGGCCCTTGGTCCCGTTCAACTCATCCCGCTGACGTCTTCCCCACGTCCCACACTCCACGCAATTTCCATGCCTGGGCCGGGAGTCTCCCAGAATGGAGCCGATGGCACATGGCGAGTGCCACCAAGCTCCCTCCCTCCGAGCCTTTGCCAGGCTGAGGACCCTATCCCACTGCGGGGACAAGTGGCTGTTCTCTGTCCCACCACAGAGATGCTCATTCCCAGTGTGAGGACGCTGCTCCATCCCTGTCCCAGCACAGGGACAATCCTCCATCCCTGTCCCACCACGGGCATCCGTCCCCGTCCCAGTGCAAGGACACTGCTCCCACCCTATCCCACCATGGCCACCAGTCCCTGTGCCATTCCAGGGACACTGTCCCATCCCAGGGACCCCCTCAGCTGGGTGAGCACCGCACAGAATCCTGGCAGCGACCCCTGGCAGAGGGGATCTGGGGGACGGGACCCCAGCTTTCAGAGGGACCTACGAGGGTGGAGCGTCTTCCCGTGGAACCAGCCCGGGTAATGCTGAGCGGGGGCTGGGCCGGGCTCCTGGGGACAGCCGGACTCCCTGGCACAGCGGGCCGATTCCTTGGAAAAGCCGGGCTCCCCGGCACAGCCACTCCACAGCCACCGACCAGGAGAGGGCTCTCCCAGCCCAGCCCATGCGCGCCTGGGCTGGACCCGCATCCCTGACGTCCCCGAGATGCTCCAGGGCCACGCGTGTCCCCGCGGCCCCAGCCCCGCTCTGGGAGGATGGACTGCGGGGACATGGGCACAGGTTGGGGGGACACGGGCACTGGCTGGGAGTGGGGGGGTGCAGCACATTCCCCGTGTCCGGGGTCCTTTCCTGGCAGACTCGGTGGCAGGTGGGGGGTCACCACGCGGGCGTCGCTCCTCTGGGGGACCCTTCTCTGCCCGCAGGGGACAAGGGGAAGGATGCAGAACAATTCCTGCTGTTACCACCCCCTCCAGAACCCTCAAAAACGGCGATGGAGGTACCCCTCGCCCCGCAGAGCCCTGAAGGGACCCGTTCTGGTGCCCCCCATGCATGGCAGGAAAACACCCCGGACCCAGCACCCTGTGAGGAGATGCTGAGCACGGGGCCAATACTCCGACCCGGGGTGCTGGGGGTGCCCTGAGCACCTCGGGGGGCTGCCAGGGTGGCCCCTGGGTGCTGCCTCCTCGGGGGGAGACCCAGCCCCAGGTGGGGGGCTCTCTCTGGTTCTGGAAGGGTCCAGCCCATCTTATTAAAGGGATAATCATTGTCCTCTCGCTCTGCCCCCAGTGGCTGCAGCCTCACAGGGGGTGGTGTGGGGAGAGGAAGATGCTGGAGGTGCCTCTGGCTGTGGCAGTGAGCACGGGGTGAGTGGGCACAGCAGAGCTGAGGGGTCTGCACCAGGAGCCCCCCATCACTGCCCCCTCACCACGGTGCCCTCCCCAACCAGGGCAAGACTGGGAGCAAACGGGGCTGTTTCCCCACCCCTGGCACCGTGAGCCTGTTGCTGCAGGGGCATCTTTGTACCCCATAAAGGCTTTAGTGCAGCTTTGCTCCAGCCACAGAGGAGCTGCACCACAGCACGGAGCTATTTTGGGCTGGTGTTGAGATACCAGCACGATGAGTGAGTCAGAAATATTCCAGATGCACAGGCTGCCTCTGAATCTTGAGTTATTCAGAGTCTTCAGGGTCAGCAGGGCAAAACCCATGATTTAAGGTGGGCCCAGCTCCATCCTGCTGCCCCACAGGGTCACACAACACCCACAATGCATGATCAGGGCAGGGTCCTTGTGCCAGGGGCTCGTGACATCACCAGGGTGTGTTGGATGTGTCTTGGACAACTCCCCAGGATCACAAAAACTGCAGGAGGCAGCAGGTCTAGTGCCCAAAGGTGCCTGACACCCCAGGCTGCCACTTCCCTCCATCACAAACTGCTTCAGATCCTTTCCAGCTCCCACATCCCACCACTCAGCTGCCCCAGGTTGGGAGCACAGGCAGGTGCTGCAGAATTCCTGCCTGTCCTCAGCTCCTTCCCTTCTCCTGACTCACCAGGGCTATGTCAGGGACCACCCTCCTGTCCGGGAGTCACAGAGAGCCAGAAGGTCCCCCCTGAGCTTCCTGTTCTCCAGGCTGAGCCCCCCCAGCTCCTTCAGCTGCTCCTGGTGCTTCAGACCCTTCACCTAAGGGAAAAAAACCCAAACAAATCCCTCATAATTAGTAAACCCAAAGAAACAAGAACCCAAAGCTTCCCCCGCCCGTGTCTGCGCCATTGCATAATGGGAAACCCTCGAACCTAAAATATCCCCACTCCTCTGGTTGCTGAAGCTGATGATCGACCATCTGGCTGCAATTTTTCAACTCTAATCTAACAAGGCAGACGCTGCTTTTGGGGTGAGCACAAGGACAAAAGCCCTCGTGGACTCCCCAGGAAGGTGGTTGTGGGTTCATGGGGGGTGAGGGGGTTCCATGTGAGGAGCAGTTTGTGTGAGCAGAGGGAGGGTCAGGCTCCTCCTGGGATGTTTGGGGCACCTTTGGGAGCAGAGGGACACGTCAGATGGTCGGGAGGCACCGCTGCTGCTGTGTGGAATGATGGGGAATTGTGTCCTGAAGGGAGAGATCCATGGGGCACATCCCAGTTCCGTGGGGACACATCCCAGTTTTGTGGGGTACATCCCAGTTCCATGGGGGCACATCCCAATTCCGTGGGGGCACATCCCAGTCCCGTGGGGGCACATCCCAGTTCCGTGGGGGTACATCCCAGTTCCGTGGGGGTACATCACAGGTGAGGAAAATAACACCTCAAAGACAAGTTTCACAACCACATCCTCGTTTCCCACGCAAATAAGGAAGAACCTGAACTGAACTCTGACCACAAACCAGGACACTGGGAGGGGAGGAGAGAGGCTTTTATTTAATACATGTGAATTTTAGGGAAATTCACAGTTCTATCACCATGGAGAAACTCTGCAGGAGGAGCACACACACCTCAGGTGGAAGCACATCCCATCTCTGTCTTGCCCACGATGGGAATTTTGCTGTTGAGGCTCCAGCTGGAAACAAGAAACAAACCTGTGCACAGAAAAGAGGCCATTTGGGGAAAGTGGCTCCACACACCTCACACAGGCCTGTCCCCCCACAGGCATTCCAGAAACCAGGCATGGGGGAAGGAGAGCTCAGAGCATCCAGCTGCCCAGGCTCTGCTGAGCACAGGCCATCCTCAGGGGAGGTGACTCCAGCTCTGGGTGGACCAGGTGGAGCTGGGCAGGTGGAATTGGAATGGATTGGAATGAATGGTCACAGGAATTTTGGTAAATGCTTGTGGCAGTTTGGCAAACACAACAGGTTGTGGTGACCACACTCACCTCCTGGGCTCCTTCCTGCTGGCTGTGTCCCTGAGCTCTTCAGGCTGACCATGGAATCACAGAAGATTAAGACCATCTTAAAGATCATCCATTCCATCCCTCTGCCGTGGGCAGGGACACCTTCCACTGGAGCTCCATCCAACCCGACCTCAAACACTCCCAAGGATGGGGCAGCCACAGCTTCTCTGGGTAACCTGTGCCAGGGCCTCCCCGCCCTCATCACAATAAACTTCTTTCTTAAATTTGATCTAAATTGACTGGCCTTCAGTACAAAACCATCACCCCTTGTGCTGTCACAACAGGCACCACTGAGAAGTTTGTCTCCATTCTCTTATGGGCCCCCTGAAGTATTAAAAGTCCTGTGATAACACACCCACTGTATAGACACAGCCAGTGTCACCTGGGGCTCAAAACATTTTGCAGAGGAAAGCTGGGACTGTTTGGCTTTTGGGTGAATACAAAGGTATTTGAGCTGGGACCTTCCTCTGCCCAGTCTGAGTCACCACTGACCCACTTTCTCGTGAGGATCCCCCAACAGCACAGAATAAGGACCTGAGCAGAAACTCAGCCTTCCCAGAGCTGCTCACAAACTTGACTCATGTCAAACCCAAAATCACTTTTAAAAATTCTTTGAGGCTTAACAAGTTCAGGGGAATGGACCTGCCAGGAGCAGCCCCAACAGCACTGAACTCTCCCTGTCAGGGGAAAAGGGAAAAGGAAAGAGGAGCTGAGCCCTGGGGTCAGCTCAGGAACTGGAGCATAGGCAAGAGCAGCCCCTGGCACTGGGGACATCAGCCAAATCCCGACGGGAATCCGGCAGAGCCTCTTGCAGCCGGACACACGCTGGGGAGGACGGGGCAGCTCGTGGGTCAGAGCACCAGTGACCATGAGAGGCCATGGGCTGGAGGGGGGTGAGAACCCAGACAACCGGGGGAGGGGGAGGATTGTCCTCAGCCAGTGGCCTGAAAACGTGATCGAAAGCTTTGGTGTCCTTCAACTTCGGCTGCGCCGCCGCCGGTTCCGGGGGGAGGGCACGACTATCCCGGGGAAAACGGGGGAACCCCAATTCCTGCGGTCTGTTGTGACCAGACAGCGAACAAGAAAATTTCCCGATGCCCTTTAAGGAGCGGTCTCGTGCTGCCCGCATCGCTGGCGGGTCTTTTCCAACTCACGGCCCGTGTCATCCCGGGCGCGGTCCAGCCTCCAACGCTCCGCTTTAACCCCCGCGCGGCCGCGGCAGCCACGGCCGTGCCCCGGATCTCCAGCAGAGGTGCAGCCCCCGGGGAACAGCTCCGGCAGTTCAAATCCAGGTCACCAGGACTTAATGGGAATTCCCGGTGGGCCCGTTTCACCCTGTCAGCGCAGTCCCCCGGCAGCTGCCGAGCGCCCGCTCCCACCGGCGCGGTGGGACCCCCCCGCTGCCCCCGCCCCTGCCCCCGGCACCTCGCCGGGCCCTCCTGGGGAATGCCGGGGAGCAGAGGCTGCTGAGTTAAATCGGCAGCTGACAAAGAAAAGGCTCCGTTTTCCCGTTTTCCTGAGTTTTTCCTCCCAGTCCTTAAGAATTTAAATTCGTAACTAGAAAAGAGCATTTTACTGAATTAGGTTGAATTAGGTTTGAGGTCTCTCAAAATCCTGGCTCCCCTCTGGGATATCAGTGGCACTGTGGCCTCCAGGTCAGAGAATTTTATATAACTCTCTCCTCACCCTACACTGGCTACAACCCCTTCACTGAGATCTCCTTCACAAGGATCTTCCCCTCCCTCACTGGACATCAAAATGCAAATACAAAACCAAAATGCCTAAATTGGAGCATTATAGAGCATCCTAAGTTACTATTTTGTTAAAAACCCTTCCCTAGTCAGCAAGGGAAGGCAAGAGGGGTTAAGAAACCAGATTTCTGAGCCCCATGATTAAATCAGGATTTCATTTCATAGAATCATTCAGGCTGGAAAAGACCTCTGAGACCATCAAGTCCAAACTTTGACTGATCCCCATCTTGTCAACTAGACCAGAGCACTCAGTGCCATGGGCAGGGACACCTTCCACTAGCCCAGGTTGCTCCAAGCCCTGTCCAACCTGGCCTTGGACACTTCCAGGGATCCAGGGGCAGCCACAGCTTCTCTGGGCAACCTGTGCCAGGGCCTCCCCACCCTCACACGGGAGAATTCCTTCCCAATATCCCATCTAACCCTGCCCTCTGGCAGCAAGAAGCCATTCCCCCTAGTCCTGGAATCCCAGGCCCTTCTCACAAGGACATCAATGTGTTTCCAAAATCATTTTTCGTGCAGAACAGGCTTTTTAAAAAGTTTGTCGATCATGGATTTTCAGGTGATTTCAAGTTTATGAAAAAAGATATAAAAAGCCTGGCAAACATTCATAAATGGGAATATTGATTTTCTAGGGACAAGAAATACTCAGAGGTGAAAAAACAAAAGTAACTTACTTTCAGTCATGATGTGCCTTTCAATAAGGGCAAGACAAGAGCTGAGGAGCCACACGGTGCTCCCCAACACCCACAGCAGAGCTGAACCACACCACTGCTTGTTTGCTCACTGAAGAAATCTCACTCATTGCCAGGGCCTGGGATCCTGGCTGGTATCGGAATTCCAAGGGGAACCTCCTGGCAAAGCACATTCCAGAGGACACATGGGTGTGCATCATTTCACCTCTCAGCCTGACCCACAACTGTGCTGGGGCTGTTTCCAACAGGAAAGTGGGTTCACAGCTCCTGCTCCTGCTCCTGCTCCTGCTCAGCCAGACCTCCCCCCACAGAGGGAATCCAGGCCACGAGGCAGCTCGGCCAGGAGTCACAGCTTGGGCACCTGGAGAAGGGCCAGGTGGGAACAGCCAAAGAGTCACCAGAACATCCTGTCCAATGAAAAAATGACAGGGAGGAGGACAGCAAAGCCTGGATTGCTCAGAAATGGCTCCCTAGGCCAGATGAACGCTGAGGAGATGCCTTTAAATCCCCCTTCCAAGGCATTTTCCCCAGCTATCAACATGGAATTTACACAACAGTGATAATGTCACGCTGCAGAAAACAAAATGTCATTTCCTGAGCAATGATGAACTGGTATTTGGAGTCTCCTCTGATACAGAGAAAACGAATGGTAATTTCCCTGGGAGCAGAAGCCCCCGAGCTCCTTCCCCTGCTGCTGCAGAGGGTGGATTGCACTGAGTTACAGCACAGACAACAAAACATCATTTAACTCTTGCAAATGGATCCGTCCTTCAGGAGCTGCTTCACGGTAACTGAGCAGAGCGTGTCCCATTCACAGGGATCAGGCACTGAGCACGTCTCAATGAACAGCTCCTCTGGATGGAACCTCCCAGCCAGCAAGCTGTGTGTGCCTGGGACCAGGAAACCTTGAATTATTAACAAACCAAGCTACAAGAACGTAACGTGCCTCCATACAAGCAGTTGCCACAAAGCTACAGGCAGGAACACTTAGTGCTGACAATATTTAACACCCAACCTATGTTTCCAATGGGAAAATCACCCTGCAGTGAGGATCTCATTTATACTGGCATTATCCAATATGAAACAAATCGCGTTATCCTCACTTTAGAGCAGAGGGAAAGGAGTCACAAAGGCTCAGTTGGGATCACGTCTAGACGTGTGGTGCTGTGGGAGAGGCCCTCAGGCACCGGAGGCATCGGCCCGGGGGTGGCAGATGTGACAGGGGACCCTTGGGAGCCACTCTGCTCCCTCTCGGAGCGGCAGCTGGAGGCCACACGAACACCCAGGGGCACCTCCGGCAGCTCCGCGCATCTGCCCGGGGCCGCTGAGGGGAGCCCGCGTGTGATCCCGGCTCTGACCTCCCCTTTCCTCCTCCCGAGCGCGGGATCGAGCACAACAAGGTTGGCTCTCACCAGAGCACTGCCCACAACAAATGTGCGGCAAGGGCAGAGTGCTGGGACCGTCCCCATGTTTGCAGCAGAGGTTTAAAGGCATTTCGGACCTTCTCGCTGGGAATTCGTTGTTAAGCAAAGGCTTCTGTCCTAAAACCCCGGGAGCACACGCTGAGCCGGGGCCTGTGGCTGCTGTGTGGGCTCACCCAGGGGGAACTACGTGTTTGAAGACACACGGGGGTTAAGGGTTCGGGAGCAGCAGGAGCCCAGGCCCCGGGTATCCCTGCACTGGAACCTGTGTCAATGCAGCAGGAGCCCAGATCCTGGTTATCCCTGCACTTTATTCCCTGCCAATGCAGCAGGAGCCCAGATCCTGGTTATCCCTGCACTTTATTCCCTGCCAATGCAGCAGGAGCCCAGATCCTGGTTATCCCTGCACTTTATTCCATGCCAATGCAGCAGGAGCCCAGATCCTGGTTATCCCTGCACTTTATTCCATGCCAATGCAGCAGGAACCCAGATCCCTGATATCCCTGCACGGGAACCCATGGTGAGCTTCAGGATGGTGTTACCATTCCCAGGCATGGAGTTGGCAATGGAATCTGGGCTGTTCTCTGCTCCATGCACTTCTCCCAGACTGTGGAGCCTGTGGGCTGCTCGGGTGCCCTGGCAGTGGAGAAACCAGAGTTATCAGCGATGGAGCTGCCCTGGTGACCCACAGGCTCGGGCACAGGGCAGCTCTGTGCCCGCTTTCCTCTCGCTCCAGACAAACAGCTTTTGTTCCCTCCCAGCTCCCACGGCAAACGCTCCATCCCTCCTTCCCCGGGCTGAGGTCAGAGCGGCAGCGAGGGGACAGCGGGGACACTCACCAAAGCCGCCCTGTGACAGCCCCAGACAGACACTGCGCCGTGCCCGCGACAGGAGCGGCTCCCGCAGCCGCGGCTCAACTGGGGCAGCTAATGCAGCACAGTTCACTGGGCAGGGCCCGCGTGCTCATCCATATGCAAACATGCAGATTTCCCCCCTCCTCGAAGTGCCACCCTTTCCGAGGCCTGACTTCCAAACTTCGTGGGTTTCCCCTTTTTTAATGTGATTGTTCTCGTCCCTGCACAGCAGTTCCCACGCAAAAGGCACAGCTAGTTCCATGCCAACCCTTTTTTTCCTACTAAACAGAGTCAAATACATAAAAATTCCAAATTGTGGCTCTAAGACAAATCCCTAAACATCCCTCTCCCTCCCTCCCATATTCTATTGCTGGAAAAAAAAGAAGCCATCTCACTCAGACTGGAGTAATCCACTGGATTTAATAAGATTTTTTTTTTTCTCCAAACCCCGAGAATGTCACCACAAATCCAAGTTCCATCCAGTATTTTTTTGTGCCAAAGTCTCTCCTGGACGTTTATTTCGGAATGACCTTTACATTAAGCCAAAGCAAGAGCATTTTAAAGCATTTCAAAAGGAAATATCAAGTCTGATGCTCTGGAATCGACCACAGCCAGAACAGGGAGCTGTGACAGACCCCACGACCAACACACGCTCAGCTTCCAACAAAATGTGCACTTTCAACACAATCAAAATAAAATAAAAAGCAGCAATAGAAACAGCTCCAGTACTTGGCATTTTTGGAGTGAATCCAGCGCTGGGATTGGAATATTCTGGAGACTCTGTTCACTACCAGGGATTTACTGGGTGGGCAGAGGCTCATGGGACTGACCTGAGGCATTCATGTGGGGGATGGCTCAGATCATTAATTGGGAAATAACACAAACAACAGGGAGCAGTGGGTGGGAACCTATTTCATTTTAATCCATTAATAGGAAATCACTGCAGTTTGGGAAGAGAGCAGCGAGGGGAAGGATTTTCCCTGCTTTCACTGGTGAAAGCTGTTCCCAAAGCACCACACGGGGTTAGAGCAGCGTCACTTGTTTGGGACAGTGAGAACCACCCCAGTGCTGGGTATGAGTGGACTGCAGCCACCAGCCCTGCTTATCTCCAGGCTCCAAATGTCTCTCCCTCATACTTCCAGACATGTTTTCCACCCAGCTTCCCCACCACACTCACAGCTCACTCTGGCAGAGCCTCTGTGCTTCTCTTCAGGCCCCTGTTTAATTAGAGGAGCCCTATTAATGAATTTCCTCTCACCTGCACAGCCCAGTCCCATCTCACGGGCCATCCCTGCCCACGTCCACTTGCTCTGTACCTCCTGTGTCACCTACACTTCCTCACACACATCACCCTGGCACTTCACCTGAAATCAGCGGCTGCTGCTGCCTGGGGTTAGCGCTGGGCCAAGGGCTGGGCAGCCAGTTCCCTTCCCAGAGCCCCCACAGCCCCAGAGGGGCTCACACGGGGGCTGTGTGGGCTCTGGGCACTCCAGAGGCTCCCCAGACTGCTCAGGGATAGTTGGGATCCACGCCTGGCCTGCCTGGTGAGCCAGAGGGAAAACACACCAAAACAACTCAGCACTACAGCTATTTTCAGCAAGTGCTCGTGCAGAGGGGACAGCAAGGACAGGCTCCTGTCCCTTGGTGGGAGTTTAACCAGGAGCCTCTGTGAGGGTGTCCTGAGGGATGGGAATGGAGCAGGGATTTATCTGAGCCTCACTCCTCACTCTTCCCAGGTTGCCCAGAGAAGCTGTGGCTGCCCCCAGATCCCTGGAAGTGTCCAAGGCCAGGTTGGACGGGGCTTGGAGCAACCTGGGCTGGTGGAAGGTGTCCCTGCCCATGGCAAGGGGTGGGACTGGGTGGGCTTCAAGGTCCCTTCCAACCCAAACCATCCTGTGATTCCATGACTCCCAGAGTCCTGCTCCTGACCCAGCTCTGACGAGGGACTGAGGGCTGAGGTAGCCTCGGAACACAACGGTCCTGCTTGAAACAGGCCCCCAAAATGCACTGAAAGGCCTGAAAACCTGACAGCAAAAAGGGAGAGCAGCAAGGTCCCGAATCCATTATCAACAGCACAGGAAGCAGAGACATTTCTCAGCGTGTCTCCAGGACGATCGTGGCTCCCTGCCAGAAAGACAGAGCCGAAGGCACCGTCCCGCACTCCCCTCCCGCTCATTGGAAATTCCAGTTTAATGCCAAAGCCACGGAATGCCACGGCGGGCTGGGCTCTCAAGCAGAAAGCTAAATTGTACCTATTGCTCTGTCTGAACTGAATCCCTTGGACAGAACAGGGGGAAGAGGGGTCTGGGATAAGGCAGAACCATTGATATTTGGGAAGGGCCTTGTGGAACTCCCCCAGACGGCTCCTGTGTGCGGGAGAGGGAGAGCAGAGCTGCCAGGACTCCACCTGACCAGATTAGTTTGGCAAGGACAGGGATCCTCCCCAAAAGGTTCCACTGCCTGCCCTTGTTGTTACACAACAACAAGCCTCACAAGTTTCTCCTCCCATCAATATCACAGAAACACGTGGAATTACTGAATCCAGTCATTCCTATTCAGGTTTTTTTCGGATGTTTTGCAGGACTTTGAAGTGTCTCTTCCCTCCTGTTCCACAAAGTGTGCAGGGAGGTCTGAGCCCTCTCCACCCCTGGCACTCCTGCTCTCGACACACACATACACACATTTTTTCCTGTAAGTCATTTTCTACAGGGGGAAAAAACCTGTGGGACATAGGAGTTTATGGGATGATAATTCCAGTTTGCCAGCAGCACATCATTTTAGTAAAGGGCAGAGTCAGGAGCACCACAAACAGTTTCCCAAATATTTCCCCACCCAGGGGCTGCCCAGAGAGTGGAGGCTCCACTGTCTGCACGTTCAAGGCACTTCGGAAACGCAGCATAGAAAAGTTTTATAAAAAGTTTTACTCGGAAAACAAGGAAGAACAACGACATAACTGCTGACAACAATAATAAAATTAACAAAATGCTAATTAATGGCTACCCATGGCCTTGTCCTGGTCGATATAAAAAGTGTAACATCAGATCCAGTGTACAAATACAAAAAAAATTGTGCATAATAAATGTACTATAATACTGTACATACAGCATAAACCGTTCAATGAGAATGAATTAAATATACCTATTTGTCTCCTGACTTGGAAGACAAAAGAATAAAGTTCTATAGTCCCAGAGTCAGTGTATAAACCCTCTCCAGGGGCTGCATCACTAGCCAACGGTATCCCTGAAAACAAGTAGAGTCAAATATTCCCTTAATGGAAGCCATTATTGAGGGGGCTGCTGGTTATTATGATAAACTAGGAGAGAAAACCACAGTACATCAACTCAGACAACATTAAATCCAGACCGAGTTCTTCCCATCTCCTGACTTGCTACTGGCACTGCTTTTGTTCGAGCCGGCTTTGGACTTCTTCCCTCTGGAACTGCCGGGGTTGTTTTGGTTGTTGTAGGCCTGGATGGCAAGGTCCAGGCGGTCCTGAGCCACTTTGATTTCCCTCTGCAGGATCTCCAGGTCGGTGGGGATGTTTCCCTCGGTGCTGCCGTACTGCTGCTCCTGAGCTATGTTGGCTTTGTTCTGCTTGTAGGCCATCTTGGCGTTGGACAGCTCCGTGCACGGCATCTGCTCCGGCTTCAGGGCGATGTTGTACCCGGGGGGAGCCGACGGGGTGTTCCAGGTGAATGGGTAGTTGAAGGTCCCAGAGTCCGCCAGCTCCTTCCTCTTGCTGTTGAGCGTGTCCCGGATGGTGCCCAGCCCCAAGTGCAGCATCTCCCAGACGTTCAGGAGCAGGCACATGCAGCTCACCCCGTACATTATCAGCAGGAAGATGGTCTTCTCGGTCGGCCTGGAGATGAAGCAGTCGACTCTGTGCGGGCAGGGCTTCCTGCTGCACACGAACACGGGGCTCACCTGGAAGCCGTACAGGAAGTACTGCCCCACCAGGAAGCCGACCTCGAACAGGGCCCTGGCCAGGAGCTGCAGCACGTAAATCCTCATGAGCCCGTCCTCCCGGATCTGCCGCCGGCCGTCGTGCTTGGCCTTGGCGGGGCTCTGCTTCTCCTTGCTCTCCCGGACACTCTCCACCTCCATCTCCGGGTACATCATTGGGTCTTCCTCGTGGTCGCCCTCAGCCTCCTCCAGGCCGCGGTGCTGCTTCCAGCGGATGGGCAGGCTCCTCCTGCGGCCCCTCCTCCCGGCCTCGCCGTGCTCCACCATCCGGGCGATCTTGTGGATGGCGTAGCCCAGGTACAGCACCGAGGGAGTGGCCACCAGGATGATCTGGAAGACCCAGAACCTGACGTGCGAGAGGGGGGCGAAGGCGTCGTAGCAGACGTTCTCGCAGCCCGGCTGCTCCGTGTTGCACACGAACTTGCTCTGCTCGTCGTAGTAAATGGACTCTCCCCCCACGGCAATCAGGACAATCCGGAACACAATCAACACTGTCAGCCAGATCTTGCCAACAAAGGTCGAGTGGTTCTGGATCTCCTCTAACAGGCGGGTCAGAAAGCTCCAACTCATGGTGGTCAAGTGAGTTTATCTAAAAAAACAAACAACCCCCCCAGATTTTTATCAGTGTATCAGCTTGAGCCCAAGCAGTGCAAACACACAACCAAGAGAGTCTGAAAACTCCACACTTTTACACCCAACACCCATCCATGTCTGTGACATCACCTGTTATCGGGATCCAGCTGCCAGAACTTGCTTGAAGATCCTACGTCTCCTCCGCAGGCCTTTGAGGAGTCTGCTGGGAGAAAAAGTAGCAGTTCAGTGACATTTCACAGAAAAATGTGCTCCCAAAGCTACTCTCCGGCCAAAGAGAGAGACACACGTGCTCTGTAAGGCACCACCTTCAGAGGAAAGATTTTTTTTTTAATACTTGATCTAAACCTACTCTCTCTCAGTGGGAAGCCATTGTCCTGTCCCTCCAGGTCCTTGTCCAAAGTCCCTCTCCAGCTCTCCTGGAGCCCCTTTAGGCACTGGAGGTGTCTTCTCTTCTCCAGGTGAACCCCCCCCAGCTCTCCCAGCCTGGCTCCAGAGCAGGGGGGCTCCAGCCTTGTGAGGGTGGGGAGGCCCTGGCACAGGTTGCCCAGAGAAGCTGTGGCTGCCCCATCCCTGGAAGTGTCCAAGGCCAGGTTGGACAGGGCTTGGAACAACCTGGGACAGTGGAAGGTGTCCCTGCCCATGGCAGGGGGTGGCACTGGATGAGTTTTAAGGTCCTTTCCAATGCAATCCTATGATTCCACGACAAATTTGCAACCCTAACAATAAAAAAACCCATCCATGGAAACTCTCATCTGGTAACACTGCAAAAAAAACCCCCACCAACCTTCCAAGCCCACGTGGAGCTCCAAGGAGTGAAACTGGTAACACATGGAGCACTGGAAGAGCTGTTGGACACCGTTACAGCACAGGGGACGAGACATCTTTCAGAGCTTTGTTGATGTCAAATATCAGTTTGTCAAACATTATCAACAGAAACTTTTACAACAGAACATTTGGTGAAAGATCCTAAACCCAGAACTGGACAAATCTCCAGCACTCTGATCTTAAAAGGGATTTATTCTTAACCTGGAGAAATTTCAGGAGACTGGAAGAAAACTAGGAACTATTCAACTTTTTTCACACAACCAGAGTTGTTCACAAGCAAAATAATGAAATGTGAGGGGATGCAATCAATGCAGAATTAAAGGATGTAAATGTAATCCTCCTCTGGTGGAATTCAACGTGTTTAGCCAACAGGAGGGACATGGTGTGGATGGGTTGTGCAGGACATTTGATCTATCACTTCATGGCACTGAGAGAAAAAAATAGCACAGGAGAGTATTAAAAAAAGACCACATTAAGTGGACCAAAAGTAGCCAAGGTCTTGACAAATGATTCCCACATTAGATCCAAGATCAGTCCCATAATGCACAGCCAGCCAGGCCTGGCAGGCAGGCTGGATCTCCCCAGGCTCGGCTGGGAAGTGGCTGCTGACAAAATGGGCACATGGACACAAGTTTGCAGGCTTAGAACTGGAGATGAGTTACCAGTGAAACAGGAAAACATGGATTGCTGGAGAGGCTGGAAGAGATCCACTGCTTAAATCACGCTCAATGCAAAGCTGCAGCTCAGACCAGCACAGGGAGAGGGAGCCTGCCGTGGCTGTCAGTTCACAGGGAAGGGAGGGTCCTCAGGGATAAGGGTCTCAGTGAAAGCTGGTGATGCAGCAAAGGTTGAGGATGTGAGCCCTGGCTGTGTCACCTGCAGCCAGGAGCAGGGAGGGTGAGCTCACCTCCTTGTCAGCGAGACAGCCCTCGGCGCCCGCGGCCGCATCCTTCAGCAGCTCCTCAGACATCAGAGGGCGAACACGGGGGGCTCAGACCCAGCTGAGGGACGGGGAAGGTGCCTGAAAGGGAGGCATTTAGAGAGCTCAGTTTGTTTAGCTGGGAAAAATGGGAAGAAAATGGAAGGAATTACAGATGAATCTCAATATCAACAGGCTCAGGATCATAACTGTCATCAAAATTATCAACTAAGACAAAAATCACTGGCCTTGACTCAGGTGGACAGGCCACCTGCACTTAACCCTGAAAAGGGCCATGTATAAATTACAAGTGTTTGATAGATAGCAGCTATCAAGGTGCATGCAATCCTGCAAAGGTTTCCACCAGAGCTCTTCCTCCTACACAACACTGATGCCCTTGTGCCATAGAGAACTGGCAGAAATAACACGTTTTTAGCAGGAAAAAAAGAGGAGAGGTTCCAGTCCCAGTGCAGTCCCTCTCTGCACCCCTATTTCAGAGAGACATCCAAGGTCAGCTCTGCCTCTCTGAGTTCTGCATTAGTGGGACAAAAGACAGTGCTTCAGACACCCCCACGCTCAGCATTTCCCACCTGGATTTGGGGGCAAACGGGACAGGTACGTTCCTGCTGACATGCCATGATTTGTCAACTAAAAAAGGAGACAAAACCCAAAGGAGTTTAAGAAGGGGTTAATTCTCTCTCACTGAAAACATTAGGGTTCTGAAAATAAACTACTAAGTAAATTTTAAATTAATTAAATGCTGTTGCCAATGTAAATTTGGAACAACAGCAGGAACCAGTCTTTAAATCCTCAGATACTGTCACATTCAGTTAACAGCAGAGAAGTTTGAAATGAGTGCTGGTTTCAGTAAGAGAGTCTTTACTTTTAGACAAGCTGCTACCTTATCATCAAGGAAACCCCTCTGTGTCATGTGCCAACTTTTCATGGTGTGTCTTCTACCTGCAGACACATTCCTGAGGCTGGGCTGTTCCTCAGCAGCTGTAAAGAGGGAGACACAGGGATCATCCCTCGGCCACCACTCAGCCACTGCAGGGCATGAGGCACCTGGGTCATTTTGGGACTTGTCCAGGAGGATTCCCAACCTGGATCCCACCAGTTATAACAATGCACAGAGTGCCAGAGCCTCTGTGTGCAGACCCTGCCCACACAGACGTGTGTGCTGGGGTTCCCTCCAGCCCTCGGCTGCAGTTGGCATTATCTGACCCTGGTTAATGGCCAGGACCTCTGTCAATTAGCAGGTCCTGGCTGTGGAGCTGCAAAGCTGCTGAAGAGCTGATTCTCTTCCCAATAAAGTGGGAAGGACTAAATTTAGTCCTAGTCCCGAGCAGAGTGGTGGCATGAACACGGGAGGACCCACCAGCAGGCAAAGAACTTCCTTGTCTTTAAGGAAACATTTCAGCCCAAGCAAAATGACCAGTCATTAAACTCTGGTATCCCAGGTTCAGTATGTCCCAATTAAATGCCATGCAAAACCAAGACTCTACAAGCAGAGTTATAGCTTGGAAGTGGTGTTATCCTTCAGTTTTGTGGGATCAGCCAAGGTTAGAGAAGCACATTCTGCCTTTGCACCACGTGCTGCAGCACCCAGACACATCACAGTAACCTTCACCCAACCTACACTCGTGTCTCCTGCCTCTGTGGTTCTGGCAACATTTAACTCAATAATTTTCCAATATTTGAAAGAAAGGTTTATGGACACTGACATGCATCCCAGAAAGGCAAAATGTCAGCAATTTCAGCTAATTTAAGTCATGCCAGAAAGTGCATTTGAGGGAGATTTTCATTCCCTGTATTTGTCATAAATTCATTCCAGCACTTCCAGCAGAGGAGGCTCCTTGGAGCGGGCAGGATCCACAAACACCAGACATTTATCTCTGACAGCAAACTGGCTCCTGAATTAAAGCTTTGCAGGTGCTGACATCCAGAGACAAAAAAGAAGAATTTGGACCAGGTACATGAGAAAAGAGAAATCAGCTTTCCTTGCAGAAAAGCTCTGGAGCTGTTCAACATGGTTGTTGTTCAGGTACAGCCAGGGAACAGTCCCCCAGGTGTGCCCTGTCCCCTCCCCAGCCCAGGGTGGGCTTTGGGTATGAACTGAAACATGTCAGATGCTCCAGCCATGTCCCCATCCCGCTGGGACGGAGGCACCTGGAAGGTAGCACCACACGCACCAGATGGGGGTTAAAACCAACCTCACTCCGGGCTGTCAAATCCCAAACGCCCTCAGAACCATCTCCCGATCTTGTCCCAGCACAGCCTGGGTCCTAGCCCAGTATAAACTGGATCCCTGACCCACTCCCAGAGCAGACTGGACCTCAGCTCAGTACAGACTGGATCCCGTGGCCACGTGTCAGTAAAGACTGGCCCATGTCCCAGTACAAACCGGATCCCGTGGCCTCATCTCAGCACAGACCGGGCCCAGCCCAGTACACACTGGATGTCCTGGGCTCCATCCCAGTACAGACTGGCAGCTGCAGCCCAAAGCACCTGAGCAGGAGGGTGCAGGGAGTTGTGTTGGTTTGGTTCAGCACTAGGCAGCGCTGTGAGGATCAGGGAGTTGGACTGGATCATCCTTATGGATCCTTTCCAGTCCAAGCTCTTCTGTGATGCTTCTCTGACACCAGGATTCACTTCCTGTCATTCCCTGTCATTCCATCAACAGTGGGGCTGGGCACAGCCTCAGTATGTCCATGGATGGCACCACAGTTCACCACCACCTCCTCAGAAAGGTTTGTCTGCAGGAGGTTTTGTAGCCCTGAGGCAGTTGTTAAGGAGAATCAATATATTTAGAGAAGACTTTTCTCCCCCTTAGAATATGTCCTCATGGGTCATGCAAATGAAATTTGATTAATTTATTAGTGATTTATTTGTCTTGTTTTGGTTTTAAGCAGTTTAAAAAGACATGTGCTGAGCAAGAAAAAAAAAGAAGAATAAATGCATGGCAATTCTGTTGTTAATCAAAAGAGGTTTCATGCTGCATGAAAGTGAAATTGGGCCCACAGGCTAATTAAAATAGGATTTGAATTAGGATGAATGAATAATTAGCATTATTCACTCAAATCTCATTTACATTGAAAAGTAAGAAACTACATGATTTACAAGTACTTTTGAGGAAGGAGAGAAGTTCCCTTTTTTTTTTTTAACCTGGAAAATGAGTAAGACTTTATTGCTCGAGAAAGGAGAGGGCTGGGGTCAGACCCAGCACCAGCAAGGGACCAGCACATCCCAAATCCTGGCGAGCACTGTGCTGATCCCACCTGCATTCCATGAGCAGCAATTCCAGTGTCCATCCTCCTAAGTGACACAAGGGCAAGGATGTGGGAGTATTCCCAGGAATACCCGGGCTAAGACAACTCACAGCCATCACCCTTCCATCCTTTGTGAAGGAAGTGGGCTCAAGCACTACCAACTTTCCTCCTATTTTCGGCAACACAGATGAAAAAGAATAAGAAAATTGTACTGAGTTTTATTTTTGATCTTACAGAGCACTTGGGAAGGAAAAAGGCTGGGACTTTTTGGAGAGCACACAGTGCTCTTTCAAACAAATCCTCTGTCAGCTGGCAGGGCTCACGTGGCAGCAGCAGAGAAGGGTTTGGAAAAAGCCACAATGTCAATGTCAATTTGGAAACCATTTCTGAACGGTGCCTTCCAATCCCAGGCAGGATAACAAGGCTCTGCTGATCCCCAGACCAACCCCCCGAGCCTGAAAAACCCCCCGTTGAATCCCGAGACCACAGATCCAACGCGGGATATAAATAGAACAGGAAAATATGGGTAAGAGGTAGGGATATAATAAGATTCTTGCGCTGTCAAAAAAATAAAGATGTCAAGAACGTATCTCTTTGAAAATCAACATATACCCACCCGAGCACTCAGCTCACAGATAAACTGGAATTTGCAGCTCAGACATGAACCTCCGGCCGCCTCGGCGTGCCCTCAGGTACTGCTAACATGGGAAGCCAAGTGACAATTTTAGCAACACTCCCCCGCAGTGACAAAATTCAAATGAAAATCACGATGTGTTTTGTGCTGGCCCAAACCAGCTCTTACTGCACCTACAGCAACCACAGTGCTCTGGGAAGCCTCGTGTCCAGGGCAGGCCCCCCGGAACACGCGGATCCCAGCTTGGAAGAGCAGGGTCTGTGAGGACAGGGCGAGCTGTGAGCCTGACTCGAGGATCCATGGAAAATGGAGGCTGGGCTGTACAGCCTCCGTCACCCCGTGAGGTTCTGGAGACCTGTGGCGGGGTCTGTGTCAGCCTGAATCCCTTCACACACGCTCGGCAATTGGAGTCCCTTTGAACGACGGGAATGAGCTGTACCAGCTCAGAGCTGGGCACTTCTGCAAGGACTCGGGGCAGAGCTGTGTGACACCCAGCAAGCCCGAGGCTGCTCCTCACACCTCTGCTGCACACTCCAGGTATCAGGAGGCAGAGGGAGCCCCAGGTGCCGCCAGCACTGTGGTGACGTGAAATGTAATAAAGGAGAGAACCAAGCGGTCCCAGACACCGTCTGACAGCCCGCAGGGAAACCCTCGCTCCCCGCGGCAGCCTCGCTCACACCAACGAGCATCGTGCCAGACCTCGGGACCAGCACCGTGCCAGACCTCGGGACCAGCACCGTGCCAGACCTCGGGACCAGCACCGTGCCAGGACGGAGCTTGGAGCAGCAACATCCCCCCTCCTTCGCAACCCGCCGGTGGATGAGGAATAACCCAGCAAGGGAAGGGTTGCTGGAGCTCAGAACCAACCCGGCGTCTCCAGAGCTCTCCCTCTCTCCTCTCACCTCCTCCACCCTCACACATCTCACAGCATTTCTCCAGCACAGTCCAGAGCTGAAGGGTCTGGAGTCTCCTCCACACTCCCTGTCTCCCAATAAGCCTGGTAAATGTAAATATGAAGGAACAGAAATCCCATGTGATCCCTGCTCAAAACCAGCTCAGGAATGTGCAGCTTGTACCACAGATCATATCCCCCAGCCCCTAAGAGGGAGTGGCTCATTCGTCCCTGTGGAGGAGCTGGGAATGCACAGGAAAACTCTTTCCCTGTGTCTTTCAGTTGGATGTTGAAAACAAGGAATTACAGGGTAGGTAAAGGACAATTTTTTTTTTTCCAAGATTTTGAATCTAAAGCTCAAGCCATACTAGAGAAACCACCTGACACTGCTGTTCTGTTTAACCAAACCCTGAGCTCTGGGACTGCCAGCCCAGGCTGTCTGCACACAACAGGGCCAGGGCCTGCTGTTTGCACCCTTAAAATCTGAAGATCTGGAGGACATCCTCGAGACAGAGTGTTCCTACCAGCTGAAATGACCATCAGGCCGGGTGAGTGTGGCCTCAGGGGCACACAACACTCCCAAATGTGAGCTGCCACAGAAGCCCAGAGTATTCTGAGTTGGAAGGGACCCACAAGGCTCATCGAGTCCAACTCTTAACCCTGCACAGGACCACGACAGCTCCCTTTGTTCCACACCACGGGGATCCTGCAGGCTTTTCCACAAGCAGAATTTTCCCTGTTTCAATCTGTGCCCATCACCATTCCCTGGGTACCACAGAGACCAGTCTAGGACAAGAGCAAGGGCAGCAAAGCAATTTCTCCTGTAAGAATGAACATAACAGAGCATGACCAAGTTGCAGGGACTAGAACCACACAGGCAAAGTGAAACTGTGACCTGGGATCTTCCCCCTCCCAGTGCCCACCCCTGCCCAACGCGCCCTGCACAGCACTGGCACGATATAAAAGAATATATTATTAAAATATCAAAAATATCGTGCTGTTGCCTGCTGCACCTGTGCTTCCAGTGGTTACTCTTACAAATATGGGCGATGGAAGGATAAAGATGGCAAAAACACAGCAGGAAGGATGACAAAAGGCAAGTCCTGAGTGACCAACAGCAATCCAAGCGGGAGTGCGATGGAGCAGGGCCGGGGTTCCTGCACACACCAGGCATTGAATCCCAGGATTCAGCTCCTTTCAGGATGCACTCGCCAGCCTGGGAAGAGTGGTGGAAAATAGCAGGAGAGTGTCCTGCTGCAAACTGCCTGTGTGGGCAGGCCCAGCACACCTGGGGACACACAGGGAACGGGAGCACCTCGGCCTACCCAAGACCTCAGAGCTATGGAGAGACACCCACTCTGACCCTGAGCACTGCAGACACACAAGAACAACTGTATTTCAAATGGAAAATCACAGAACACACAGGAAGTGGAAGGTCCAAATGGAAGAACAGAGAACACCCAGGTACCACTGCGTGTTGCACACCCCACAAAACATGCACTGCTGGGGAACTGCCTTTGGACAGGTTGGAGCACCCATGTGCTTACCTGGGTCCCTCCAGCTCTCTGGCAGCGAGGTCTGGGAAAGGCCATCCTCACTCCCATACAGTTCCAGCCAGGCATCAGAGAGATGTCCCTGCCTTGATGTGATTAGCAACTCGAATAACCACAGCACCCTTTTAACTACACCCGAGTCCACTGCAGCCAACAGCTCCACAGCGTTTCCCCACCGGGCTCCTCCTCTTCGCTCAGAGGGATGAGTGTCAAAAGAAAATGACACACTGGAGGCAGCTGACCCGAATATCACTCTCCCGGCCATTTCGGGAAAGGAGAGAGAAGCCAAAAGAGAGCAGTTCTGTCGGCTCCTGTACGTCAAAGGCTCTCACTGAGCGGGAGGCAGCCGGGTGGGGATGAACACCTACTGCTCCCACCACCATCTTACAACAGCCAGGAGAACCACAGCAGTGTTTGCTTCAGAGATAAGCCTCACAAACTAGCACGAACAGCTTGAGAGTGAAAGGGATACCGCGCACCACGGCGCAGCCCGGGCTGCCACGGCGTCCCCAGCCACCCACCCCGCATCACGGCAGCTGCTCCTCCCTGACCCACATTCAAAAAAAAGACTTCTATTCCCCAGCTCTGTCATCTGGTCCAGTAGGAGCCACCTCCTCAGCCTACAACTCCACCAAATCCATGGCACGTTTCCTACAACAGCAGCTCTGCAGAGAGGGAAGGATGTTCGGAGGCAGAGGAGGGCACTGCAAACCCTCACCGCCAACTGCTTTTCCAGCCATCCAGTACTTGGAACTGCTCCACTAAACCCTGTCAGAACTGTCCCTGAGATGAGACATGGAGGACCAGAGAGCTTTGCAGACCCCTGTGACTTCACCCAACTGTGCATGTCTGGGTGGAGAGCACTAAGGTGAGGAGGACGGTGGCCAGCCGTGCCAGAAGGCATTTCCTCCCTGTTCGCCATCGGTGTGTCACAATCCATGAGGATGGGGTTGGGATGGACAGCCAAGGACAAGGGGTCCACAACGACAAACCAGCACCTCATTCACTCTCCTGGGGCTTCAACTTCTCCCAAGCGCTACCAAACTGCACAATTAGTTGGAGAGTTGTGTTTGAATACACCAGTTTTACACACAGTTTATTTTGAGTCGAGGAGCAGAGTAAGTCAGAGCAGATTGCCACACTGGCATTAAAATGCTACTCCAGCTTGAGTTCAACAGGAGTCTTAACAGCTTTATTTTGCCAAAGATAAAATTCAGAATATAAATACGCACATAAATTCACTAAGTGACTTATCTGTTGAAAAAAACACTTATTTCGTATAATAAAATAAAAAACCTAAACCCGTCATTTTCTGAGAGACTTGACTACTTTGAGACCCCCCTGGGAAGAGACCCGAAGCACTGACTGAACTCCCTATGCTCCATCACCCCAGCTGGGGAACACACACACCAACTGGGGCTCTTGTCTCTGAGAATAGCTGCAAATAACCCCTATTTCATGAGAGGAAGCTGGGAGCTCTTTTCCCAGTGACAGGCACACTGCACCAAGCACACAGCCGGTCAGCTTTTTCCACCTCACTGCTTTCCATGGCCATGAATTTTATCAGACTTATTATCAGCACAGATTATGACAATTAGCAGCGAATTTTAGGCAGATCAGCCTCCCAAAAGCACGGAAACTGCTTAAGCCAGACAGGAGGCTTGATGGGAGAGCACCAACAGGACCAGGGTATGGTATGTACCATGTTTTGGTACTGCTGGAGGTGGGAAAAGCCCACTGAGACACTGCAGGAACAACTGTGGGCACAGTGACAGTGCCAAGCTCCCCCTGGCTTCTTACTTCCAAGCCTCCAAGACTTTAGGAGGGTGGTTACACCTTGTTAGCCACCGAGTGGACTTCATGCTGGTTCTGTAGATGCTCCAAGCCATTCCCCTTTGTCCTGTCAATCCAGGCCCTTGTCCAAAGTCCCTCTCCAGCTCTCTTGGAGTCCCTTTAGGCACTGGAAGGGGCTCCAAGGTCTCCCCAGAGCCTTTTCTTCTCCAGGCCGAACACCCCCAGCTCCCCCAGCCTCTCTCCACAGCAGAGCTGTTCCAGCCCTCAGACCATTCCCCCTTCAGAATCAAGTTCATTCCTTAACGCTACTAAAAGAGATGAAAATGTCACCCAGGGAAAATGATGTGACTTCTTTACACTCCTACTCACAGAACCAGGAACAGCCCCAGGCTCCTCCCCAGCCCCTTCCTCTGGGACTCACTGGGAAACTGGTTTCCACTGCAGGGACTGGAGGGGAGGTTACAGAATAAGGAGCCAAAATGAGGAGTCACAGCTGGGAGGGCTGGGTGGATTCACCAGAGATGGATTCCCAGCCTGGGTACAGCCATTGGCACTGTCGTGTCACCTCTGCAAGACAAGGGCTGTGAAGAAAATCCCGGCAAAGTGCAGCTCCCCAAAGCCAACATTCCAAGGGGACTAATGAGACAATCTCATATAGAGCAGAACCAGTGGGCAATGGATTGTCTGTGTAAGCACAGTGTCCAACGGGGCTTCTGCAAAGGCACTTCCAACCCCACAGAGGGCCCCAGACCACCGGGGTTTAACCTCTGCAAGCCCCTCTCACCAGCGGCTTCTTGAAGGGACCCCAAAAGGCCACTGGAAAAGTGATCACCTCCTTCACAGAGAGAAGACACGGGAAGAGGAGTAAATGGCCATTTCCTGCATGGGAAGGAGGTCAGAGCAGGGATCACAGGAGAGGTTGGGATCTGTGCCAGACCAGGACATTGTCTGAGTGCACGCAACAGTGAGTGGGTGGGATGTGACCAAGGATCCTGCTGGCAATATTCAAGGTGAGGCAGATAAACAACCACAAAGAGCAGCACAGGGACCACACGAGTCTACGCAAACTAGTAATAAAATGGCAGATGGAATTCCACATGGATAAAGTGATGCATACATGGAATAAACAAAATAAATCTCGATTTCACACTAAAAATAGATGTGCCCTGAGATGGCCTCAGCGAGCAGGAGGTCTTGGGGCTGTCAGGCTGCTCTGTGAAAGCTCCAGCATAGCCAACAGCATTTCACCAGTGTGAGAGGACAAGCACCCCAAGAGCACACGCTGCCACATGCCCTGAGTGCCCCCAGCTCAGCCAGGGCTCTGGTCACTCTCATCATCCCCCATCATGGGAACAGAGGAGAACAGGAGCTTGGAGAAGATGTATGGACACAACAGTGTGGGAGGAACACTGGAAAAACAAGGCAGCTGAGCGGGGGAAAGAGGGTGGGGAGCTGTAAAACCTGGGGGAGCCTGCAGAAGGAAAACCCCTTCAAACCTGAAAACCAGAGACAGCGCCTCAGACATGGGTAAGTCTGCAGGCAAAAAGCAGCCAGCAGGCTGAGGGGGTCCAGACACGCTTCTCCTGGGCTCTGCTGCAGCTTCCACGTGGCCAGGTTGGGAACGGGACTCCAAAGCGGGCAAGGCTCTGTCTGATCCGTGTGGCTGTTCCGAAGGAGCCAGGAGTGTCTCTGCTGTTGGGGAAAGAGCCCCGCGATGAACCAGCCAAGAGAGAGGCATCAAAGGGAACAGAACCGGTACCCCAGGTTATTAATCACTGCTCAGTTCCAGCCCTCTGGAACTGCACCTGTACTCATGGACAGTCTCAGGCACTTGGCACACTTGGAGGGCAGAGGTGATTTATTTCTGTCCCTGCTCTCCAGCACAATCCTCCAGAGAATCGGATCTCACAGACACCCGGATCGATATGGTCTGGCCACAGATTGCAAAGAGAGCAAGAGCAGGCTGAGGAATACAAACCAAGCACGGAGGAGGAGGATTCCAGTCAGCTCTAGAAGGAGCAAAGACTTCACACGAACCAAGAAATACAGATAATTTCCATATGGCCCTATGGAAGATCACCATGTGCTTCCTCCCAAACATTTCAATTTTATTTTGCTTTTTAGTGTCTCAGGAATCACACTTTCCACTATGAAAATTCTCCTATTCAAAATAGCTTAACTACATATCTGAGTGCCAGAGTAACTCTGAGTATCTGAGCAACTCCTGTGAGCGAATCTGCTGCAAGTAAAATTCATTTCTCAGCTACTTCAACATTTACCATGAAAATCAGAAGATTTTTAGATTTTTAGGAAGAGGGGCTGCGTGCAGGGCAGCACACCTGAGAGATACATTAAGAACTTTAATTACTTTTAATTTTATGCCATTTAAAAATGTATTGACAGCAGGGCAGCCCCTTCCCTGCCTACAGACTCATCTCTAACCTCAGGATCAGGCAGCGTTAGCTGTCAGCCGCATCCCTGAATCCACACCAGCGCCAGGCTTCCAGGAGTTAACAAGGAGTCAAAACTCCCCCTCAAGGGAACATGGGAACACACAAGACATGCAATCGCCCTTCCAGGCTCTTGACTATTTTAAGCACAAGAGATACAGAACTTCCCGGGCAATGGCTTGTTCTGTACAAGTCTGGCAGGGCTGCACCGCTCACGCATGTCCAGCACTGGGATGTCACCACGAGCAGGAGTTGGCATCCCCTGATGCCACCAGCATCATCTCTCATCCTTTAAGAGCCGTATTCCCAATATACACCACAGCCAGACCCAGGTTTAAACCCAGAAATCATCAGGTTTAGACCCAGAAGTCATTTTTCCACATTCCTTTGACACAAAAACAAAGCGGGAAGAAGTGTCCCCAACACGCTGCATTTTTTGGGATGACTTTGGGGATGTTCAGGAGAGGGGTAGTGCTGTGCACAGCTACCCACGGGGCAAAAAACACACCCCTGGGGCAAAAAACACACCCCTGGACAGCAGACTAACGGATGAGCAGGGATTCAATGGAAAACAACCCAATGCAGTTGTCAGCCTCCTCCAGCACCACCGACTGCGCCATCCGGACATCCGGGAGGCACAGTCTGCTGGTCATCCATATGGATGTCTTCCCTTTCTCCTTCCACAGGATCTCAAACGAGGTCAAGCACGCACACTCAGACCTGTTTCCTGACAAATTTGTAACTAAAAAGGTGGAACTAATAACTGCAAGAGCCCAGAGCTGGTATCATGGACTTATTTAGGCAAAAGAGCTGGCTGACTCCAGCGATTCCCATCTAAGCAAGGTAATAGGAAGAAATCCCTCACTCCCGTGCAAAAATGTAAATCCCAGCTCAGTGAGGCACTTAAGCACATGCCTAATGCAAAGCTGGAAATAAATCCTGCTAATAACCGGGCTGCTCACTTATTCACAGCTAGGCACGGTTTAAGTACCTGGAGGAGCTGGAAATACCCCCGAGCCCCCGGAAAAGAGCCTAAACCAGACTGGTCTGGGAATTAATCACAGCAGCATGAGCAGAACTGTTAATATGAACTGGAGGAGGACTGTCTGTGTGTGTGTGTGTGTGTGTGTGTGTGCTGAAGCATCTGTTCAAGTTTAGGCATATAAAACATTTTTCAGCCCAATGACTCCAGAGGGAAATGCCTCATACATCAGCTCATCTGACTCAATTTTTCCATCACATTTCCCTTAATACAGTTTTGTCCATAAATACACTATTTGTTTCTTCCAAATATAGATCTTTATTTATAGCCAGAAAACCTTGTAACTTGTGTTATTGCTTAAAGCCCTGGGTTCTGCTTTGAGACGGAATCAGGTTCTCCTTTGAAATGGAATCACTAAGGAATTATTTTCCAGTACTGAGGTATGAAACCAAGTTCTCTACATTTGCAGAAGGAAAAGGGTTTTCTTTTTGCTCCAATATTTACCGCTCTCACTATTTCCTTCACCAGAAATCACCAGTAAAATCATAACTGCCCAGCCACACGTTGCATATGGCATTTATCCCACACCACATCCAGGAACTTTCACCTTAAATCCTCATTAAAAAAAAAAAACCCACAAGTTTTTAAAAATCCCAACCAGATCTTCCAGCCAGTCTCGAATTTGAGGAGAACTGTGTGTCACTACCCGAGCAGTGATAATTCATATTTACGGCACGAGGTCAGAAAAGGAAATGCAACGTTGCCCTTTCCCCTCCAAGGAACATTTGGAAGACAAATTCCTTTTTGTGGCTTTTAACTGAAAGCGAACGACCTCCCAAAACCAGGACGAGGAACGGGCAGTGAACGGGTAATTTGGTGATTCTGACATTTTAGAAGTATGGGGTTTTTCACAAGTGAAATGTGATTCAATACAATTTGACCATTATTAACCACAACTTGAGTAAAATAAAAAGAAAAGCACGGCACATTATTCCATGGCACAAGCACAGGACAGTGGAATTGCACTCCTGCTGCTCGTGGGAAGTGCAGAGATCAGCTGGAAGGACTGATAATGCCACAGGGTTCTGCAATAAAACCTTCATTTCCTCCCAAACAGGGCACACAACCACCAGTGGGGGCCCAGGGACCGGATTTTGGAGGCTCATCCACAATTCAGCGAGTCTCCCTACCTGGTGGGTAGGAATGTGCACAGTGCAGTGCTAAAGTAAAGCAACCATAAAATGTAGGGAGTATTAACAGAACTTTTTCCACAGCAATAATTTATTTCCTATTAAGCAGATTAAAAATAAACAGATCTGGAGCACAAGTCAACTCTGTGGAGCAGCAGCACAAAAGACAAAGGTTGGAAGCAGGGTGGGAGGAAAGGATCACCTTCCCCCTAATGAGGCAGCACAAAGGGCTCCATTATCCACGAGGATTTCGGGTCCATTATCCAGGACAAGGGTTTCACTCCAACTGTTTAATGATTGTCACCCTTGTCCGGTTTGTGCTGTTGATCAGGGAATCCTGTCCCAGCAGGAAGGGTGAGGATGCACAAGGTGCCTTGTACAAGGCGACAACGCGCCTTGTGATTCCCACGTTTGAACCACGGTGAAAAGTCATAAAATCCCCCCTTTTTCTTGGCTCCATGTTGATGGTGAGGCTACAGCCTCAGAGAATCACAGAGTATCCCAAGCTGGAAGGGACCAACAAGGATCCCCCAAGTCCAGCTCCTGATCCCAGCCCTGTTTTCCTCAGGCACACAGCCCCTCGCAGGTACCAACGGCCACAAATCAGCAGAACTCACCCCGGTGAGCAGGGTCTGCCCAGGCTGCCCACTCCTGGCTCACACTCTGTGCTGTTCCAGCAGCATTCCAGGGAAAGCTCACCATGCTCTAACAAGTCCTTGCTGCCAGCATCACAGCTGGGACAAACTGAGCATCAGCAGCACTGCCAGTGTCTGCTGGCTCCGCTTTCCCTGGCTCCAGCTCCCCGGAGAAGCACCAAGGCACAGGGGTCTCAGTGACCCAATCCACCACACACCCGAGGAAGGGGCTTCCAGGATTATCCAGCCCCTGACGGTGTGTTTTTAGGCTGCCTTGTTGGTCTTAAGAGCCAGATCACACCTAGGTACAACCTCGGGCACCGGATCTCATGCTGTCCTTGGCAAAAGTGACGGATTAGGGAAGTCTGGGGTTTTTCATGGACTTGCAGAAGTTGCTGGCACTCAGCAAATTACTAAATCAACAAATCTGTGCGTTACAATTAATCACAAACTCCCCACCAGTGATTAGATCTCTCAGCTTATAAGAATTTTCCTCTTGTAAACTTTAAAACCATCCAAACCCAGAAAAGACCTTTTAAGATAAAGCTGCACCTAAGCAACACAATTCTCACACCAACTACCTTTAGAACCACTGGATTCTTTAGAACAATTGTGTCTACAATTAAAACTCTTCAGGCTGTACCAAAATCTTTGCTAAATTCCTAAAGTTGGTGTAAACTTGCCCAGCAAGGTTTTCTTTTAACCTTCCCTTTGCTGAGGACCGGCCGGGACTGCTGGGACTCCTCACTGCCCAAACATTCCCAACCCTCTTGGGGCTCTTCTCTGAATCCTTCAAAGAGAGCTGTGTTCTGAATCGCTCCAAATTTTCCAGTTATTTACTGGTTTTTGCATCACTTGCACGTTATCTGTGATGTTTGCTTTGAAGTGACAGGCAAAAATAGTCCCTAATGACGGGCTAAGGATGAAACCCGTCTAGAAAACAGGTATTTCATGATAATTCCTCCTGCATTCAGACCTGTGAGTTGCTTTAAAAAAAAAACAAAAATTTTAATATTGTCGCATTAATTGAGAAAACATTTAGTTTTGTAAATGGAAATGTTTTCCATTAGCAGTAACACAATGGTCCCCTGCATCAGAGGTAAGACAAACTTGCAACTCCAGTCTAAAAGCACTGAAGGCAGGCAGACCCCTTGGTAAGGGAACAGCCCTGTCAGGAAGATGTTTTTAATAACTTTTCACTACTTAAACTGATAAACTTGACAAAGCTCGTTTTAAAAGGACAAGAGGTGCTGGGTGACGAACCCAAGGAGTGGCTGGTTGTGTTCTCCACAGAAAAAGAACAGAGACCCTCTGGCAAAATAAGTTTCTTGTGATGTGAAACACAGCCCTCCAAAGGGATGTGTCCCAGTGCTCCTGGTCCTGTTCTGCCCCATTTCAATTCGGAAACGTCAGTCAAGTTACTGTTTTTTAGGAAACACACTGCAAAGGGCCAGTTTCCATAGAAGGAGCCCCAGCAAGGCTGGCAGGGCAGACCCTCACACCCAGCACATCCCCTGAGCCCCCCAGCCCCTCAGCCCTTACCTGGCCGCCTCCTCACTCACAGACATGGTCAGAGCCCCGGCTGCACCCGGGAGAGCCCCGCACTCCGGCTGCACCCGGGAGAGCCCCGCACTCCAAATACTCCAGCTCGGCTCCAGCGAGGACCAGCCCCTCGCTCCCAGCTCTCGTCACTGCCCACAGGAGCAGGACGGGCCGAGCGAGTCACGCATTCGCCAGACACCGAAGTATGTGACAGCTCAGCCCACCCCCGCCGAGCCGCACAGCCACAGCGAGCACAGAGCTGCAAACACCGTCCTCCCCTCTCAAGGGAAACGCTGGAGCCAATGCCAGCACTGCTGGAAACCCCGGAGTTAATACCAGCACTGCTGGAAACCCAGGAGTTAATGCCAGCACTGCTGGAAACCCAGGAGTTAATGCCAGCACTGCTGGAAACCCCGGAGTTAATGCCAGTGCTGCTGCAAATCCACGACTTTCACTTGGAGCCCATCGGCACAAAAAAGCTCCAATTCCCTTCTAAAAATCCTTACCCATCCCGCTTCGCAGGACCGAGCTGAACTGTTCCCCCAGGAGAGCACAGGCACAACTTCGGATTATACTTGGAAAGAACCAAAAATACAAAAGAAAGGCACCTTGCATTTTCCTAAGCACAAATCTTGACAGAAAACAAGTTTCCCTTTTAAATGACCTGAAGAACAGAGGGTTTGGTAACTGCACTGACAGCTGGTTCATTGAACATCCCAGTGACAGGGATTTCTAACAGGAAGGGACGGTTTGAGGTTTTTTTAGCCAATTATCCTTGACTTTCAGCAGGCAGAAGACATGGAAATAACAACAATAACCAACGGTCCGTCAGATGGAAGGGTTTTGTTCTTCCTCTCATCTCCAAATACCAACCGAACACCCAATGAAAAAGCTGAACCCAGTGGTACCAACTGTTGCTCCAGAATCCATACAGCACATCCATACCCTAATTAAACCCCATGAACTGTCTCCTATTTGTAATTAGTTTGACGGTGGAACAAAACCAGCACTTCCCGGTGAAGCAAGGTCACACTGACCAGAAAGCGTCAGGACCAATTCCTACCAACAGAGAAGAGAATTGGCTAAAAAAAGCCAGTAAAAATAGCTGTACAAATGTCACTCTTGTGAAATTTTACTGTGCAGGGTGAAAGTTAGGCCCAACGGAGGCCAAAGCTTCCATTATCCCAACAGGGGTGGATTTTTCTCCTTGTGCTCTGTATTAGGGTCAAGCACAGAGAACCACAGAATGTCCTGAGATGGAAGGGACCCACAGGGATCAGCAAGTTCAGCTCCTGGCCTTGCACAGGACACCCCAACCATTCCACCTTGTGCCTGAGAGTGCTGCCCAAACACTCCTTGAACCAGAGGAGTATTCCCAGAGCGATGCCAACCCGCAGGGAGCCCGTCGGCTCCGGGCAGGGCTGGCTCAGGCTGCCACAGCAGCGTCGAGAAGGTTTATCTGGGCAAGGAGAGCAGGAGCTGCTGCTGCTTCCAGGGCTTGTGCTGGAGCTGCAGCTCCATCCACCGCCGCGGGCCGACACCGGGGATCCCTGAGCCGGGAGGGGAGGAGGGGACGGGGGTGGCACGGGAGGTGCCCCGGGAGGAGGGGACGGGGGTGCCCCGGGAGGTGCCCCGGGAGGAGGGGATGGCGGTGGCACCGGAGGTGACCCGGGAGGTGCCCGAGGTGCGCTCGCTCCTGTTCCCGCGCTCGCTCCTCACCGAGGGGGCTCGGCCACGTGTGGCGGGGCCGGCACCGGCCGCTGCTCCCGGGAAAGCCCCGGCGGGCTCAGGGATCGCCTCAGGGATCACTTCGCTGGGCACGAACAGCGCGGAGAGGCCCGTCCGGAGCGCGGGGGGACGCGGGGACAGGCGGGCGGCGCCGGCCCCTCACGGCGGCGGAGCGCGCCCGGCCCTTCCCGGCGCCTCCGGATCGCCCCGGAGCTGCCGGCTCTGCGCCCTCCGCCCCCCGCCCCCCTCAGCCCCACAGCTCCGTCCCCTCAGGTTCCCGCCGTCGCCCTCAGGTTCCCGCCGTCCCCTTCAGCCTCCCGCCGCTCGCTCCCCTGCACCGCCCCCGGGGTCCCGCCCGCCCCCGGCTCCCGCGGGTCGGTCCCCTCACGGTCCCGGCTCGGAGCCCTCGGGGCCCCGCGGGTCCCGCCGCATTCCCGGTTTATCCCGGTTTCCCCCTCGCCCCCCACTCACGGTCCGGCCCTGGCCGTGCCGGGGCCCCTCGGCCGCCGAGCCCGGGCGGGGGGCGCGGGGCGCATGCGCGGAACCCCCTCAGCCCGCGCGGGCCGGGGCGGGGGGACAGCGGGAGGGACGGACTGAGGGACAGGGACTGAGGGACAGGGACTGAGGGACAGGGACTGAGGGACTGGGACTGAGGGACTGAGGGACTGGGACTGAAGGACAGGGACTGAGGGACAGGGACTGAGGGACAGGGAGTGAGGGACTGGGACTGAGGGACAGAGGGACTGAGACTGAAGGACTGAGGGACAGGGACTGAGGGACTGAGGGACAGGGACTGAGGGACAGAGATTGAGGGAGAGACGGACTGAGGGACAGGGGGACACGAGTGGTGACAGCACGTGAGAGCACGGGGACATCTCCAGAACGGGACACCGGGAGAGGGGTGGGGACAAGGACACGGGGAGCAGGATGGAGACAAGGACACTGCCAACAGAACAGACACATGGGGACACTGGAATAGGGCTGTTGACAGGGACACCAGGAGCAGGATGGGGACAGGGATAGGGAGAGCAGGACAGGGACACCAGGAGCAGAGTGGGGAGCAGGGTCTTAGGGACAGGAGCAGGGTGGGATGGGAGTGGGGAGCAGGCTCTTAGGGAGCAGGACAGGAACAGGAGCAGGGTGGGATGGGGAAATCAGGAGCAGGACAGGGACAATGACACTGCAAGCAGGATGGGGACAGGGACACGGGGAGCAGGACGGGGACATTGGGAGCAGGATGGGGATGAGGATAGCAGGAGCAGAGTGGGGACAGGGACATGGGGGAGCAGGATGAGGACAGGGACATTGGGAGCAGGACAGGGACACCAGGAGCAGGATGGGAATGGGGGCATAGGGAGAAGGGGGAAACCAGGGACATCGGGAGCAGGATGGGGACAGGAGCAGGGCGGGAAATCAGAAACGGGGCAGGGACAAGGACACAGAGCAGGATAGGGACAGGGACATGGGGAGCAGGACCATGATGGGGACAGTGGGAGCAGGGCTGTGGATGGATACTGGAGCAGGATGGGGGCATTGGGAACAGGAAGGGGACAAAGACACTGGGAGGAGGATGGGGACATGGGGAGCAGGACAACGATGGAGGCAGTGGGAGCAGAATGAGTGATAGGGACACTGGGAGCAGGATGGGAATGGGGACATTGGGCAGGGTGGAGACAGGGAGACCAAAGCAGGGTGGGATGGGGGCATCAGGAGCAGGACAGGGACAAGAACACAGGGAACAGGATGGGGACAGGGACATGGGGAGCAGGACAAAAATAGGAACACTGGCATGTGCACAGGGATGTGGACAGGGACACCAGGAACAGGATGGGGACAGTGGGAATGGAGACAATGGGAATAGGGCTGTGGACAAGGACAGCAGGAGCAGAGGGGGGTCACTGGGAGCAGGACAGGGATGAGGACAATAGGAGGAGGGCCGCAGCCAGGATCACCAGGAGCAGGATGGGGACAGGGACACTGGGCCCGGGGCTCATCCCACAAGGAGCTGGCTGCTCAAGGTGCCATGTGCCCCGGGGACCTGGGGATGGGGACAGACAGGGACAACTGGAGGGTCAGCACAGGGTCACTCATCACCGATGGCCCCGCTGTGCCTCAGTTTGCCTGCTCCGGGCCCGGGCAGGGACAGTCCCCGAGGCACCCGCGCCCAACAGAGCTCCTTTGTGCGGGGAAATTCCAGCCGCATGGAAGGGGCCGGGGTGGGGGGGTCAGGGTGCAGCCGCACAGCCCCCATTCCCAGGGCAGAGCCGTTTCCGTGGAAAATTCCCAGCTCACGTGCGCGGGACCAGGTTTTCGGCTGCGAGGGCTCAGGCCCCGCTGCGGGTCAGTGTTTTCCAGCCGCTGGGAAGAGCCTGCGTGAGAACCGGCTCCTTCCCACGCCTGCCCCGCCGCTCCCGCCGCCCTTTCCCGGGGTGACGGCCGGGTCGCTGCTCGGATCCGCAGGGATCCAGGGGGATGCTGGGATCCGCAGGGATCCATCGGGCAGCGCAGCCCCGCGGTTCTGCTCTCCGAGGGCAGGGAGAACCAGCGCTGATGCCCGCTGGTGCCTGGGTGTCCGCTTGGGACCCTCCAGCTGCGTTATCCAGCCCTGCAGAGCCCGGGGTGGGACGAGGGATGTCCCCTTCCTGGGACAAACCCGCCACGGAGCAGCTGAGCTGTTGGCTCCGGAGCCAGGGTCCCCCCCGGAGCCCTGGGACGTGCTGTGCAGCACAGGCACTGCCGCCACCCCCCCCACTGATCCTGCTGCAGAGCATCCAGGGACTGCTCCAGGAGACGCCTGGCCTGGCCCCTGGGGGCCCAGTGTGGTGCTGGGCTGTACTGGGAGGGGACAAGCACCCCCAGAGAGACCATGGGGGTGCCAGGGTGGTGTCTCGCCTGCGCCAAGCAGGGATTGAGCTCCCCCTTCCCCCTGGACAGAGGGGGAACACGCTGCCAGTGAGGCTCCAGTGCCAGGATGGATGTGGGAGGCAGTGGGGACCCTCCCAGCACTGCCTGGCAGGAATGGCTGAGCCCGGTGACAGGGCTGGAGCCTGGCACCATGTGCCCTCCTGCTGGGAGATGGGATGGGGCCATGCCGGTGTCCACAGGTAGGAAATCCTTCCCCTCTCTGTTTTCCAAGCTCCACTGGCCCTGAATTATCCTCCACAACATCCAGTTTCCACACTGACCCAGCAGGCAGCAGGATGGCTGGATATGCTTTCCCGTGGATGTTTCCTAACCTCCACGCCTGTGTCAGCCCAGCACCTCCCAGTTTCCACCAGCAGCTGGTAGGAGGTTGTCCTTGGCTTTACCCTCTGCTCCGATGTGCTGCTGCCCTCAGAGCCACCTCGAGCCTCTCCAAGCGCAGGGATGTCCTGGAACAGGCTCCCAGCAGTGTCTCTGGGATGGACCAGGCTGCCAGGGCCAAACCCAGCACAGCAGCATCGGGGCAGGGCCAGCCCAGGTTGGGCTGGGGGCAGCCAGGGGCCAGGGAGGGCAGGAATGGGGCCATGCCGGTGTCCGCAGGCAGGAAATCCTTCCCCTCTCTGTTTTCCAAGCTCCCCAGGAGCTGTGAGCCAGCCCTGGTGTCACAGCACGTGCTCAGGAGTGACCTGGGGCAGAGTCCAGAGGCACAGCCAGGGCAGGGGAAAGGAGGTGGAGCACTAAAACCTTTCAGAGCAGGAGCAGCTGAGGAGATCCCTGAAAATTCAACAAGATCTAGTGAGAAAGGAAGAAAATTCAAGACAAGTTTTGTCCTAGGCTGACTGCTCTGTTTGCTACCACAGGCAGGAGTGGGATGACTTGATCCTTGGGGGTGGGACAGGGAGAATCAGAGCTGAGGATGGGGAAATGGGGGCTGAGGATGGGGGAAATTGGGGCAGCACATGCTGGGAGCACCAGGAAGGCTCCTCCAGCACTGCCACCTCTGAGAATGATCAGACCAAGCCCAGCCTGGAAGTTTGTACTAAATGTTTACAAGGGTTCAAAAAAGGGGTACAAAAAGGTCAAAGCCACACTCATCTCTCCTCCCAGGGAGCAGGTAGAAGCGCTGCCCTCCAGACTCCCCTCCCCAGAATCCTCCCCTCCTCAGCTGCCCCAAATGCCTGACACACTGTTTAGGCCCAGCCCTCAGGAATCCCGACATATTCACAGTGCTCTGCTCCATGTGCCTGGAGGAGCCAATCCCAGGGGAAAACCTCCTTGCTGGAGGTCACAGTACAGAAAGGATCAGGGCTCTGGGCTGTTCCCCACACAGGGAATGCCCACAAATGGTCTATGAATGCCCAGGGAGACTTCCACAGCCATGGAAAAACAATCTGAGGAGCAGCTCCCCGCATGCCCCGAGCCTCCAGGAGCCAGGGCTGGGCAGGTAGGGACAGGGAAGGACCGAGAGCTGCCAGCCAGGGCTGCACGTTCACATGGGGTAGTTGAGAACAACGTCCTGCTTGGCCAGTTCCAGCAACATGGGGTCGTCGAAGAACTTGCTGATGCTCACGTCCTCACTCAGGCCCTGTGGGGTAACACAAGGCCAGGGTTACTCCCCACACAGCCACTCCACGGAGATTCCACCTAAAAGCCCTCGTGTCCCGCAGTAAGATAAACTTTTGGGCTCCAGAGGAGGCATGAGGTGCTTTTTCTGCAGCTTGAAGGCATCTCACACCCCTCAGGAGGCTGTGAACGTGCAGTTGCTGAGCGTATCTACCACCTCACTGCCCTCCCATGGGGGAGCTTGATTCCTTCTGCTCCCTCTGTGGCCCTGAGAGCCCCTCCAGCCCCTCAGTCCAGCTCAGAAAACAGTTCCTGCTTTTTCTGCAGGACAAGGGGGATAAACCAGGCCACTGAGGAGTCAGAGAGGCTGGGGAGGGAGTGGGGCTCAGTGGAGGCCGTAGGATCCTGGTTTGGGCTGGAGTCACAGATGGGACTCCCACAGGCACTGAGAGGCAGCACTGGGGAAGCCCTGGGAGGACTTTGGAGCACTCTGGGAACACAGAGGGGATGTGGCACACTCAAGGGACAACACTGCAACAGCTCAGCTGCTGGGCCAGAGGGACACT
The DNA here is from genome assembly GCF_001604755.1 of Lepidothrix coronata. Taxonomy (NCBI): domain Eukaryota; kingdom Metazoa; phylum Chordata; class Aves; order Passeriformes; family Pipridae; genus Lepidothrix; species Lepidothrix coronata. The sequence continues at coordinate 110,364 of NW_016690504.1, read as the reverse complement.
GCAGGGATTGCTCCCAGACGTACCTTCCTGCGCCGGGTCTTGATCATGAACTCCCGGGCCAGGTGAGGGGCCGGCTGCGGCTCCAGCGGCCGGATCACGATGCTCTTGTCCAAGGGGTCCCCAGGCACAATCTGGAACACAGGGCCAGGACATGAGAGTGCTGTTGGAGCTGGTTGAACCTCCTGGAGACCCCAAACTGCAACAGGAAACACCCCTGGGCCCTGCAGACATCCCCAACATCCCTTCTGTTCTCCTGGCACACACAAACTCATGTCACTGCTGGTGTTCGTGCCTGGGGGAAGTCACTTAATACAGTGTTGAAAATCCAAGCCAAGGACATGTCCCACCTTCCCCAGGGGCTGGTGTAGCATAAGACCCCTAAAATAACCAGCCCAGCCCATGTGGGTCTCAGTCAGCACAACTCTCTCCACAAACCAGGCGTGTTTGTTCTTTCAGAGCTCAGTCTCGGGCTTTCACATCTTGACCTTTAGGCTCAGCCCGCAGCTGCTGCTCCCACCTGGCTGTACCCAAGCCACTGTGCACCTCACAGCAGTGGCTCCCACAGGACCTGACTTGTCCCAGACACAGAAGTGACCACAGAACAGTATTTCATCCCAAATTTTGTTTTCTACAGGTTTAAAACACCTTCTGTGAGAGGTAAAGCTCAAATGTGGCACCTCATGTTACAGCAGATCAGTGAATCTGACCCCTGCTCCAAGGCTCCTGTTCCCCAGGCTGCAGACTGCATCCAAACATTCCCTCCTCCTCAGGAGGATTCCTCTCCCTGGCACTCCAGGACCCTGACACTCAGCCAGCAGCAGCATTCAGTGCTCCCTCATTAGGACAAGGTGTGATGGGACTTGGAACAAAGCCCTGGCAGACATGGAACAGCTGGTGCACAAAGCCTCCCCAAAATCCTCTGAGGAAACTCTCCAGAGATGTTGTCCTGCCCTGTGTGAGCTCTGGCACTGACAGCACCTACCTGGTACCTGATCCTACCTGCCCCTCTTCCCTGTTTCCCCAGGACATGGACTCACCTGCCAGTGGTGGAAGACAGACAGGGAGAAGGCTTGTCCCTGCGTGTGGGTCCTCAAGTCGGTCTCAAACCCGAAGGAGTCAATGGCTGGGATGAAGGCTTTGATGGTGTAGAGAGGGGAGCCCGGGATCGGAGCATCCTGTGTCACATGGCCTCTGCAAACGTGTCAAAACATTGGTCTTCCTAAGTGTCACAGAACCAGGGAATGGTCTGGGTGGGAAGGGATCTTAAATCCTATTCCATTCCACTCCTGCCATGGGCAGGTTACTCCAAGCCCCATCCAACCTGGCCTTGGACACTTCCAGGGCTGAGGCAGCCACAGCTTCTCTGGGCAACCTGTGCCAGGTTGCCCCACCCTCACAGGAAAGAATTCCTTCCCACTATCCCATCTAACCCTGCCCTCTGGCAGTGGGAAGCCATTCCCCCTGGTCCTGTCCCTCCAGGCCCTTGTCCAAAGTCCCTCCCCAGCTCTCTTGGAGCCCCTTTAGGCACTGGAAAGGGTTCTAAGGTCCCCCTGAAGCCTTCTTTTCTCCAAGTTGAACCACCTCAGCTCTCCCAGCCTGTTCTTACAGGGAAATTGCTCCAGCCCTCCGAGCATCTTTGTGGCCTCCTCTGGACCTGCTTGAGCAGGTCCATGTCCTTCCTGTGCTGGGGGCCCAGAGCTGAGCACAGTGCTCCTGGTGGGGAGCACATCCCTTTGTGTATTCTCTCCTCTGAGAATACTCAGGAAGAACCAGGCACAACCCATAGGCTGTGTGTGATCCCAGACATCCCTCCCCACACAGCCGGGATCAGTCAGGAAGCTTCCAGCTGTCACTTCGTGCACACTTTGCCCTCACTTCACAAGCAGTGCCAGGACTGTGGGAGTCTCCAACAACCCAGCTCCCAAAGCTGCAGCTCTGCAGCACTCCAGGGGATGGGAGCAGCTCACCTGCGCCGGGCCAGCACCGTGTACACGGCGGACACGCAGTCGGCGGGGGCCTGCACCTCCACGAAGTAATAGGGCTCCATCAGACGAGGGGTGGCCTGTGAGGGGACAGGGACACGACCCACTGAGCCTCCAGCACCACCAGCACAGCTCAAGCAAGACTCAGGGACTGGCATTCTTTGGTCAAACCCAGCACCTGACCAGGGATTGCAGGGCTCCTGCTGCCCTGTGGACGCCCAAACCAACGTCATGGACACTGAAGGGAGCTTTTCTCCTTCTGGTCATGAGTCATACGCTTCCCTCTCCCTCATGCCAGGCAGAAGCAGGGAGGGGAGAGCGAGGAGATGCACACCAGCTTCCACCCAGGCTGGAACGTGACCACTCATAGTGCAGCCCTTCAAGGGCACTGGAGACGTTACTGGATGGGTGAGTCAGTCTAAACCAGCACCCCCGGGGCAGGAGCCCAGCCCAGCCCAGCCCAGCCCATCACACACAGCAAAGCCTCACCATGAGGAAGGCAGAGTACACGACCCTGCGGGCCGTGGGGATGATCTGCCCCCCGCCCCTGTGCAGGGGCTCCTGCGCAATCACCGCGTCCAGGATCTTGAACTTCACGTTGCGAATCACTGTGAGGGGACAAGTGACACAGGGTGACCTGGGGGGATGTCCTCTGCCAGCACCAACTGCATCTCAACATGCCCCAACGCCCAGAGACACCAGCAGTTCTCCTAAATTTAATTCCAGCAGGGAAAGCACGACCACGTCGTAACGCTGCATGTCATAGAATCATGGAATGGTTTGGGCTGGGAGGGACATTAAAGCCCACCCAGTCCCACCCCCTGCCATGTGCAGGGACACCTTCCACTAGCCCGGGTTGCTCCAAGCCCCGTCCAACCTGGCCTTGGACACCTGAACGCTCAGAGATTAAATTCTTAATCAATCCTGTCATTAGTTCCACTTCCCCACAGGTCCCACTTACATTCATCACAGAGGGGCCCTTCCCTGGTCCCCCACTGGAAGCCCTGCACGATGCTGTCCTTCACTGAGCCCAGAAGGGACTTGTCCACCTACAGACAGACAGACAGACAGACAGACAGACAGACAGACAGACAGACAGCTTCAGAAACCAAACCTGCACCAGAAGCAGTAACAGCCAGACCCCAGTTAAAAGAAAGTTCCTAAAAGAGCAGCAATGTTCCCCTGTACCCTCAATGTCCACCCCTCGCTCTCACAGCTCAGGACCATCAACTTCAGAGCTTGGCACCCCAGAGCTATAGATTAAGGGTCCATATTTTGGTGCCCCTGAAAGGTAGGCCCATTAGCTGACAAGTTTTAAGACATTGGCCCAAACAGCAACACCTGAAAAATAACAGTTGTGGTGGGGAAAGTGCAGCAGGTCTGAGCTGTGGCAAACAATGAGCAGCCCAACTGCACCAGGGCCTTGCTGGAAGTTCTGGGAGGAGTAGGAACCTCCTGGCACCACGGGACAAAGGTCTCACTGAAGCATGACCCCCCCTCACCTCTGAGGGCAGTGTGTCATCTACCAGGATGTTTGGGCCAGTGGCATCCGGCCCAAAGGCCCAGATGGAACGGGCAGCCAGCAAATCCCAGTCATACTTGGTCTGGAAGAATTCACCCAGCTTCTTCCTGATAGAAAAACAAGGGAAGAAACTGTAGGAAACAAGTATCTGACTTGCACTCATAATGTATTTGCAACCCTGCTCCCTTCAGTAATAAAATGGTCTCAGCTTTTACCTGGAACAGTCCATTTCCTGGGGCAGGGATGCTCATGGACAGGCTGGCAGCAATACCAAACAGGATCCCTGCCTGACACTGTGCACCCTGTAGATCCCAGCATTCCCTTTTTTCCCCAGTTATTTGCACCTAGATGGATTCCTGCTCTCCCAGATCAGTCATACCTGTTCCACGTTATCTGCACCACTTCGTTCTCAATGTCCTCTGCCAGTCCCTTCTCCAGGGGCTCAGCAATCATGGTGATCTTGTTCCTGAGGAGAGACAGTCCCAGTGAGGCCAGAGAGCGATGAGAATGGAGCTACTGGGAGGATCAGGCACTGGCAGCCCCTCAGGACAAGAAAGATGTTGAGGGGCTGGAGTGTGTCCAGGGAAGGGAATGGAGCTGGGGAAGGGGCTGGAGCAGCAGGAGCAGCTGAGGGAGCTGGGGGGCTCAGCCTGGAGAAAAGGAGGCTCAGGGGGGACCTTCTGGCTCTGCAACCCCCTGACAGGAGGGGGGAGCCGGGGGGGTCGGGCTCTGCTCCCAGGGAACAAGGGACAGGAGGAGAGAGAATGGCCTCAAACTGTGCCAGGGGAGGGTCAGGTTGGATATTGGGGAAAATTTCTTCACAGAAAAGGTTGTAAAGCCCTGGCACAGACTGCCCAGGGCAGTGGTGGAGTCCCCATCCCTGGAAGTGCTCAAAAAATGTGTGGATGTGTCACTTGAGGACATGGTTTAATGGTGAACATGGTGGTGCTGCTACATTGACTGTTGGACTTGATCATCTTAGAGGGCTTTTCCAGCCTTACTGATTCCATGATTCTGGAGCTCTACAACTGCCCCCTGCCTCCAGCACAGTTGGGCTGATGAAACCATACGTGCCTGTTGCTGTCACTGTCTCCTTGTAAACACAGCCCAAGTGCTCAAGAACTCCCAACACCAGTAACTTGTCCCCAGCACAGGTCATTCCATGTATCCAGAAGGTCAAAGACTCACCTAAGACTGGGAACAACCTGGTCTGGTGGAAGGTGTCCCTGCCCTTAGCAGGGCTTGGAACTGGATGGACTGTAAGGTCCCTTCCAACCCAAACCATCCTGTGATTCTGTGAAGACTGGAACCCCTCTGTTCCCAGAAATCAGGCTGCCAACCATGGAGAGAGTATCAGAATAAAGGAGGGCAAGAAGAACCAGAAACCATGGGGGAACAGAGGAAAGCCATCTTCAGCAGATCTTGATTTCCCTGAAAATTCAAGCATGAAAATGTCCCATGCTCTCACATCTCCAAGGGCCCAGGGCATCACCAGGAAGGCACAAATCCGAGATTAAGTATGGACACGAGAAGACAAAGCTTTTGCTCATGAAATTGTTTGGGGAGTTACTGAAGGCAGCACTGGGCTCTGTGGCAGCTGCTCCCAGGACAACTCCCAGTCTGGGAAACACCCACAGAACTGCTGAGAAGGTGGGACAGGTAAAAAGGAGGATGTGGATCTGTATTCCCTCCATTCTGAGAGCTCCCACACAGCACAGGAACACCCCTGGGGCTCCAGTGTGTTCCTGAGTTCAGCTCAGCTGGACACTTGTGTGGACAACAGCCAGAGGGAACAGCCCCCCTGCAGGGGATGGACCCTCCCTCTGCCCCCCTCAGCCACAGCCTCTTACTTCTTGTTGGGGGTCTCAGCAAAGCACTTCAGGGAGGACGTTTCCACCACTGTCTCACAGAATGTCACCACTGGATCGGCCACCTGGAACAACAGGTTTGTTTTCAGTCCTTTTTTTGTTTGTAAAGAGACTGTTTGAAAGCCCTGAACACCTACAAGAAAAAACTGATTCACCTGGCAGTGTTTTGTGCATGAACCACTGAGGCTTCACAGGCAGCTTCACTAATTCCTTCACTCAAATGAGACAGGAAGATTTAAACCTGATTCCAGGCATGAAAAATTCTGCTCAATTTATTTATTTGGTGCCAACCAAGCAATGGCTGAGGCACAGGAAAAGGCTGGATTATGGAAAACTCTTCTCTAAAACAATTTTCAGTCTCTCAATCCCATTGGTGTGACAGTCAGGCTGTAAGAGGCACTTCTGCACCCCAACAGCCCTTTTTTTTTTTCCCTTTTACAGGGATGTGACAAAATCCATGTTGTATGTTCAGGTAGGTTCATTTTCCCATCCTTCTGAGACAGGGGAACAAAGCCCTGGTTTTCCAGGGTTTCCAGCCGGGAAAAGCCCCTCTCTCATCCCCTCACCTTGATGTCAATCTCGGAATACATCTTCCGCAGGTCATGCATCACACAGTCCAGGTACAGCTCTCCTGTTCCCAGGATCACGTGCTCCCCAGACTCCTCCACCTGGAAGAGAAGAGAGGGGTTCAGCTGACAACATTCCTGCTCACAGCTCCTGCCTCCCAGGCTCCTACTCAAGCCTGAGGAAGGATCAGCTGGTTGGGATCAGAGCATCCCCAGGAAAGCTCCTGCAGCCTTTTCCAGCAGGAAGTGCTGCAGAAAGCTGCTTCCCTGGCACAAGGGGTGTTTTTCTGCTGGATTTATACTTTTCTGCTATTTCCACATAATTTATGAGATCAACATGCAACAGCATGAAAAGATCCACAACAAACATAACAACCCACAGTAAAAAATTAACTACTTTTAAGATCAGCCCAGAAGTTGCCCCCACCACAGGCTGGAAACAGTCACACAGAGAACCACGGAACAGCCAGGGCTGGAAAGGACCCCTGGAGATCATTTAGTCCAACCACCCCCAGCAGTACCTTAGTTGTAAGGGAGGGGTAACTCTTGTTGACTTTCCTGAGACCATCCAGCATTTTGGGGAGCTCTGAGGGGTTCACTGGCTCCACTGCTATTTTGATAACAGAGGTGGTGTTGAACTTCAAGGGTCGGAAAATCTGAGCCTGGAACCAGAGAGGACAAAGAGCTGAAAGTGCATCACAGAAGCCCACAGGGTTGGACACAGCTGCTCCCTGTCCCTCAGTGGCTCCTCCCTCAGCATCAGGGCCACGAGGATTCTTCAGCCTCGCCAGGGGAGCTTTTGGGATGCCCTCCATCACCCTGCCTCCCTGGAAGGCTGGGCAGTGCCAGCCATGCAGGTACCTCCTCATTGCCCCGGGGCTCTGTCACGGTCGCTGTCTTCACGATGGGCTGGTCCACGCCCTCAATCAGCACCCAGTTGCCAGCAGGAACCCTGTTCACCTCAATGTGATACCTGCAAGGCAGGAGAGCACCACTGCAGCCTCAGGCCTTCCAGTGCCCTCCTCCTCCCTGTCCCTGCAGCTCTCCCTGCCTCCCAGCCCCTCACCTGACTCCAGGTGACTCCCCTCCCCAGTGAGCCCCTTGCCAGAGCTTTCCATACCTTGCTACCGAGATCCAGAGGCGTCCGACGGTGCAGATCTGGGAATCCTCCTCGTCTTCCAGGGTGTAGTTTTCTCCAAGGACCTTCACAGGCTGTCCAGCGTGAATGGTGCCACTGAGCACCCTGCCAAAGGCGTGGAACTGGACACCATCATCAGTGCTGTACATTTTTGTTGTGTGACACATCAAGGGACCCTTCCCGTGACAGAGAGAGAGAAATGAGCCTCTTCCAAAGCACAGACAAGAAACACGCACAGACCTGGCAGGACTGGACTTCGATGATCCTTGTGGGTCCCTTCCAACTCAGGATATTCTGTGATTCCATGATTCGCGTATAAAAGGGACTAATGGGCTGGAATTTAGGAATACTTCTTTTGATTTGCCAATTCCTTCATTTCTTCCCACTGGAGGCCCTACATCTCCTTGCCCTGTGTGGAAACCCCTGGAATGACCTTGGTGGACTGTTCTGGAGCTCCCATCCCTCCTCCTGCAGAGCAGCAAATGGTGGCTGGGACAAAGCCATGAGGAGAAATGTCACCTGCTGGCCTGCAAACCTGCCCAGGGCAGAGCACCTGAGCCCCCACAGACCACAGCCTCCAGTCCCACAAGGTCACTCCACCCTGGTGATGTGGTGACAGTCACCAATGTGGAGTGTTATGTGGATAATCACAACTCATTAAAATAAGAGACTCATTTTCTCTGCAGACATCAGAGCAAAAGTCACAGGCAAATTCCTCCCTCAGCTGCCGGCGTTGGTGGCTCCAGACAACTCCGAGTGACAGCTCAGTGCAAGCTGTTTGAGGAGGAAGGTTTTGCAGGGCTTTCAGAGGAAAGGTGCTGACTAACTAATGCAGGGTTATTTTTATCAGCACAGTTCAGATCAGTTTTCTCAGTTTGGGAAGAGAATCAAACTTCAAGGAAAAGGGACAAAAAGGCAACAAAAGGACACAAAACCACCCTGCAGCTCTCCCACGTGCTCTGGAGTCCTGACCTAGTCCTGTTCTTCTCTGAACGCTGTCAAACAATTCCCTCTCTCCAGGGCTGCCCTGGTAGGCAGCTGAAGCTCCTCGGAGTGAGGAGATTTGTGCCAGTGTCGGATGAGAGGTTTCAGAGTGCTGTGAGTGAAATCTGTGCAGATGGCTGGCTGGGAGGCAGCTGCCCTGTGAGGGCAGGGAGAGCAGGGCCTGTTTGCCTTGGGTTTGGACACTCAAAATAAACACAAGTTTCCTTACGTCGGGGTCACATTCACTCATGGCCTCGCCCAGGTCCGAGTCCACGCCGCCGGTGTAGGTGTGCTCGATCTTCGTCTTGGCCCCCACCTTCGGGGAGGGGATGTGCTGCACACACATGTCCACAAAGCCTGGAACAGGGACACTTGGTGAGGACAGGATTAACCAGTGTGGAGGAAAGAAATAGATCCCACAAGCACAAGGCAAAGCCACTGTGACCACAGCGCACCCACAGCAGTGGGGAGAGGTGAGCGGTATCCTGTGGGCAGGTGGTTTAATGGTTTGTATTTGGAAAGCTCAGCAGGGTCTGTGCAAGTGAGCACCCCGTGGCCAAAATATACCCCTTAACTGTTGGTGGGAGGTATCGGGGTACAGGGAAGATTGTGGAGGGGAAGACAAACAGTTTTTACCTGTGAACTCCCCAAAGAACTTCTTGCAAACCAGCCGCAGGAGGGGCCGAATGTTCAGCTTCAATTCCTCTTTGGTCAGGTGGATGCCAAGTTCATCCAGGGTCCTGGGCAGGGTCGTGTCCACATCCCCCACCACCTGCAAGACAAGAAGCCCCACTCTCACTTCAGTGGGGGGATCCAAGCCAGTAACTGCCAGGTGCAGGTTCACACATCACCCACAGGGATCTGGACCTGCACTGGTTTAGAGCTCACACGAGAGCCACATGGGTCAAATCACAGGATCATGGAATCATTAAGGTTGGAAAAGCCCTCTATATACACAACCACTAGACCAAGTCCACCACTAATCCATGTGCCCAAGTACCAGATCTACATATTTTTGGAACACTTCCAGGGATGGGGACTCCACCACTGCCCTGGGCAGCCTGTGCCAATGCCTGATCACCCTTTTGGTGAAGAAATTTTCCCCAATATCCAACCTGACCCTCCCCTGGCACAGCTGGAGGCTGTTTTCTCTTGGGCTGTCCCTTGTTCCCTGGGATCAGAGCTCCCAGGCTCCCCCCTCCAGTCAGGGAGCTACAGAGCCAAAGGGTCCCCCCTGAGCCCCTTTTTCTCCAGGCTGAGCCCCCCCAGCTCCCTCAGCTGCTCCTCATCAGACTTGTGCTCCAAGTCTTTGCTCCAAGTCCAAGCACTACCACTTGGCTGCTATCAGGGCACACCAGGAACACTAAGGGCAGTTCCATTTACTGCAAATACGGGGCTGCATTTGCAAGGAACAACTGTTATGGAGTTTGTCACTGCTGCTCTGCACCCCCAAATCAGCCCTTGTGAAGATCACGCTGCAGAACGGGACAGAAGAGTCCCACAGGCACCAAACTTGCCACCCAGTGCCCAGGCCCTGACTGCTCTTGGCTGGAGAAAGAGAAAAAAGACAGGAGAAAGAACTACCACATACCTGAGCCAAGATCTTGTACAGGGGCTCCAGAATGAACTCCACAAAGCTGCGCTGGGAACTGCTCGTTGGGGCCTTTTTGGTGAACTTGCGGCTGTTGGAGACCAGGGGAGACATGAGGAGCAAGAACTGCAGCCTGGAACCACCCCTACACGGCCTCTGCTCCTGCCAGGTTATCCTCTTCTCCCTCCTGAGCCCCAGGAAACTGTCACGGCCAGGCTGACTCCAAACAAAGGCCAGAGGAGCCTCTCTGCCCCTGCTTATGGGATTCAGGAGGACCACGTGGATTCACACCAGGCAGGAGGCCTGACTCAACCCTTCCAGATAGTACTGCATCACAGGATCAGGTTGGAATGACCTTGGGTGGTCATCTAGTCCACATTTTACAGGGAAAGAGGGAAAAACCCAGGAAAAAAGTAACAGACATTCAAACAGGGTTCTTACGTCTTCGGGTTGAAGTAGATGTCACCCCAAAGCCGCTTGGCAAACTCCTGATAATTGATGTCTCCTAAAGGGAAAAAGCAAATGGCAGAATCAGATGTATTTCTCTCAGCTTGGAAATCTTTACTTTTTGGCTTTTAAAACAGCCCTGAGGATTCGATTTAATGAACTGATGCTGGTGAGTGAACGCCAGGTCCCAACTCTGAGTGAAAGATTAAGCCCTGACCTGGGGAGACCAGGCAGAGGTGAGGAGAAACAGCCCACTGAGGATGTCCCCAGCAGCCCAGGGACACTGAAGTTCACAGACTGGAACACTCCAGCTCTCTCAGCTACCCAGGAGGTCAGAGCTGAGGAGCACTGGCTGCCAGACACTGCGCTGCAGGAGCCCAGCCACATCTGCTGCACTTCCAAACGGGAACGCTGTGACTGACACTGCAGTGCCAAGGTGCTGGGCTGCCCTCCAGCCCTCAGGCTCAGCACCAGCATTTTCTGCCCTGCTGAACATCTCCAGGTTCCTCTCTCTTTCTCAGCCAAACACCCAGTGCTGAGGGAACAGAGCTGGCTGTCACGGTGAATTTACAAATAACAGGACACGGTGAAAACCTACAGCAGTTTCCAAACAAGCTTTGGCTGTGGGCAGATGTGTGAGCACAAGGAATTTTATGGTGGCTGTTATTTGGACACTTAAACCACTCTAACTCCTGTCAGCTGATGTGTGGTGGCTGCACACACAATCCCTGATGACCAGAATCCAATATTCCCAACTTCAAGTACCCCACCAGCTCCTTCTTGCCCCAAATGGGTGGCATCTCCTGCTGACTGTGCTCTTCTCAGCCCCCACAAAGATGGGGTCTCATCCCAGCAGGCTCTGAGTTAACGCTGTGACACCCGGGGAGCTCATTTACTGCTCCAAACTCCCTGACAGTCCTGACACTCCGGTCCCTGACCTCTACAACTTCATCCTCCCTCAGGCCAATTTCTTTGCAGGAGCTGGGCCAGCTGCTTTACAACCTCCTTCTTCCCCCCCCCTCATGGCTCCTACAGATCCCTGAATTCCCCAGTGGGAGACTTCAAAAACCTGGGCTGTGCAGCTGCTCGTGCCAGCACAGAGTCCACTGCTCCACACAGCAGATTGCCCTGAGTGGGCACCTGGGGAGCAGGAAATTACATCAAAGACAGAAAAAGACAGTTTCTTAAAAAAGAATGAGGGCAAGAGTGCAAAACCTTGTGGGCCAAGCTTGTGCCCAGCTGCAGCCGAGTCTCAGACTCCGGAGAGTTTTGGGAAAAGGCAGGAAGAGCTTAACTGCTTCTCTCCTGAGCTGCTGATAAGGAGGCAAAGCACGACTCACACACCTGCCTTCGACTGCCAGAGCAGGGCTTGTTATTCCTGCTTTAGGGTATGTATAAAATCTTGGCTTCTCACTCAAGAAACATTTATCAGGAGAAAATACCCAGCTAAAACTGTATTTCTGCTTTCTGCCCTCCAAGGCTCAGCTCTGCAGTTCCTCCCATGTCCCAGCAACTCCCGAACACAAACACTGGCCATCTCCGTGCTGGGAAAGCTGCAGGGCTTAGAAAACCTCAACAAAAAAAAGGTTGGGGAATGAGATGTTGAAGTGCACCAGGTTTCTGGATAATCCTCACCATATGTGTCTGCATAAATCTTTGCAAAAGACCCCAGCGTGAAGCAGATGCTGTACTGCGAGCTGGAGAAACACACGTTCCCCAGAAGGGGAGACAGCACCAGGTTCTCGTCAGTGGAATACATGCTGAGAGGAGGAAAACAAACCCAAATCAATGTTATGAACCAAAGGAGACACTCCAACCCACCTCCCACACCCAACAGCAGTACGTGACAGGCAGGGTTCCTGCATTGCCAAGCAGCATCTTTAAGCTGCAGCTCGTTCGCCATCGGAATTTCAGGGTCAGGAACATTTTCTGCCTAGAAACTTGAAAGCATTAATGTGCAAAGATTTAAAGATCCTGGAACTAAAAAGTTACCAGCACAAGTGCTTTGGATTTTTTTGTCTGGGGGAGGTTTTCTTTCCCTAAAAAAAGCATCCAAGTTGGTCAACCAAGTAAGGGAAAAGATAATACAAGGACAGAATTTAATCAAAACAGTTTTAATGAGCTCACGGGCAAGCCAGGATGAATTACCGTCCTCCCAGCTGCCTGATGCCAGCACACACTGAACAGAGACAAGCCAGGAAGCCCATGTGCAAATCCACATACATTTGAAGGGCAGAAGGTTGCTAAAGAAATTCCCTGGATGCAGAATACACGGAAATGATGCATGGCTACCAAAATGTCCCTCCCTTCCCTGAGCAGGGCTGGCGAGGAGATTTGATTATTATCAGTATCATATCTTTGATTATATCAGTATCATATCTTTGTTTAGGGGTTGGAACAGCAAGCCCTCCTGGTTTTTTAGCAAATATTTAGGAGCTTTGAGACATCTCAACCTCCAGTTTGGGATACAATCTGGATAATTTCTGGATAATTTGAGATATTTGGGAACACAGAAGCTCACTGCTCTGTCCCTACTTCTTAATGGAGGACAAATAAAATGGGGGGGAAATGAAATCCCATGAAGCTTGTCAGGAAGAGCCTATCCTCCCTAATTCAACATATTGGCTGAAATAAATTTCCAATGGTTCTTCCTGCCCCATTTTCTCTGATTCAATGTATCAAGAGACAAACTAATGTGTTTTCAGGCATACACAGAGAGAAGCACCTGCAGTGGGACAGGGACACAAACCCCCTCACCTGATGAGACCATTAACTTCATCTACAATGTGTCTGAGTTTGTAATAAGCATCTGTTGGGGGCAGTTTGAGCTCCAGGATGAGCCGGTCGATCTTGTTGATGCACACGGTCACTGCCAGCCTCTCCTGCACCGCGTGCTTGATCAGCCGCTCCGTGTTCAGCATCACCTGCAGGGAACAACCAGCTCAGAGCCCCAGGAAAGCCTCCATGAAATGCTATCTGGGGCGTGAGGGGCAGCCAGTGACCCCTACACTGCTGCCAGGCTGCAGAAAAGCCCAGGCTCAGCCACCAGCGATCAGCTAATCCTCCTGAAGCTCCGAGATAGCTGCTGACCCAACTGAATTCCTTGAATCCAAGCCTGTGGACATCTCTGGTATAAATAACCTGCTCAGTTTTAGGTACCATGGGGATGGAGATGCACACAAGTTGAGTAATCAGCCTACAGGCCACACGAATCACATCAGCCCGGACACAGGAGCCAGAGGCGTCACTGCCTGTTTGGACGGAAAACTCACTTCCCAACCCATCCTCCAAAAAACCTTCACCCCGGCAAGCTGAACCCAACCCAGGCCTTCATGCTAAGGCAGGAGCAGAGACTCCAGAGAAGAGATGCTGAGGATCACCCCTAGGAGAAGCTGGCACTCACCCCCTCAGCTGCATCGATGAAGAGCACGACGCCGTCCGAGATGCGAAGGCCGGCTGTGACCTCGTCGGAAAAATTGACATGACCTTCAAAACCACAGAGAGGTGGTGAGTGGAGGCAGAGAAAGCCTTGATGCAGCAGCACAGAGGGTGGGAAGCTCTGCAGATTCCTGTGGTTGCTGGTACCCAGGGAGGTAGAACAGAGATGGTTTCCTCTCCAGACAGGGACCCGGGAGCAGCTGCCAGAGCTCCCCATGGGGATTCAACTTCAGCTTTAATGCTTTTTTTTGAGAATATCCACAACAACTTGTTTAACAGGCACTTTTCCTCACATTTGTTACTGTTTTTCTCACAGCTCTTTGCAAGTACTTCAGGAAAAGAAGGAAGATTTCTCCTCAGCAAAGACAACAGATGCCTCTCCCTGCAGCCTCCTCCTCCTGCTCTAGCCTCCCTCAGCCTGAGCTGTAGCTCAGCAGATGTGTCCCAAGACCCTCTTTCCTAAAGTTTCTTAAAACAAGTTGATCTGTGATTATGTTCCCTCCAGAGGAGCCGGTCAGAGGCTCAAGGGAATTTGCTGAGTCTTGCTGTGGGGCAACAGCATTTGAGCAAAGCACAATCCCACTGCAACACCAGGAAAAGCCAATTTACCTGTGCTGTTTGTATTCTGGAGTGAAACACCCCTTCAGCCTCATCAGCCCTCAATCAGGCCAGCTAATCACAAACACAGGCCTGACTTATTCCTGCCCATGGCAGGGGGTTGCAACTAGGTGGTCTTTAAGGTCTCTTAACCCCAAACCATGCTGTGAGTGCGTGACTAAGGGCCAGCTGTAGTTGTTACTGCTGGAAGTGACTTCAGAGGAATGAACTCAGCTAAAGGCTCAGGACCAGGCTGGAATCAGCTATAAAAAATACAAAACAAAGCCAAGTGGTTCCCAAAGCAGGATTTTCAGGATTGCACGATCACCTGGGGTGTCAATGATGTTGAAGAGAAAAGATTTTCCTTTGGTGTCTGGCAGAACAATCGTCACTGGGGTGCTCTTGATCCCCACTCCCCTCTGAAACACAGGAAAGCAGGATTAGCAGGTCAAAAGTAAATACAGTGATCACCATGTGCAGATGTAGAAGGTGACCAAGCAAAAATCAGAAAGATGGAAAGAAGTTAACATCCATCCAGGACATGCTGTTACTCCCAGAGAAGGAATAACAACGTCAGATCACTGCAGTACCCAGCCCAGCTGCCCCAGTTGTACTGGTTCATACTGGTGAGCCACCACTGCACTGATGCCAGCTGAGGAGGCACAATATGCAACACCAGACACAGAATGTGCACGTTTGTCTGTGCTTTCACCCTCTGCTGCTGCCAAGTTACACCTCAAAGTGCAAGACTTGATCACACTGAGCATAAAGTAGAGCGTTAAGATGAAGAGAAAAAAATGCTTCATAGGATTGTTCTGGTCATGACACAAAATAAACCTCCCACTCATGCCCAACCACATGGAGCCAGCTAAGGAAAAGGAGGAGAAACGTATTTATTTTGAAACAGTTTTTCTCCTCATCCATAACTGCTGCAAACCTCTTCCCCCTCTTTCTCTCAAAGCAAATAAGAGTTACCCACATGCTGGGGTGACTCTGCTGTAGGTTTAACATTACACAGTTTATAAATCACCCATGGAGACAAGGGTTGTGGGAAATAGAAGAAAGCTGGACCAGGGACCTTACTGAGGCAAACAAGAGGAGCAGATACAGAAAATAACCAAAATGTGAAAAGCACAAAAAGGTGTTAAAATAGACAAGAAAACTGCCTACTGTAACTGAGTAAAGCATGAGATAACTGGATAAAATCGCTGCAAGACCACTCACCTCTTGCTCTGTGAACAGTATATCAGTGTAGCAGAGCTGCAAAGGCAAAACAAGAGTCAGAACATCACATTTTGGTCTCAAATAATAAATCTGGAGCAGGACACACAGTAACTCGGACACACAGTTAAGGTGGGGAGTAAGTGACAGAGGCGGAGGTAGGACTGAGCTCTGGCTTTCCAGTCCTACATTCCAGTCCCTGAATCACCTTGTCCCCAGGCACATGGGATATAAAAGCCTCCCTCAGGGTGCAAAAGCCACCCCATCCCTGTTCCCAGGGCAGGGCAGGAATAGAGCAGGAGCTCACTCACATCCTGGTCATAGCGCTTCCGGATCTCCGGGTGCGTCTGTTCTATCAGGCAGTCGACAAAACATGTCTGGGAAAGAGAAGGGAAAGGAGGTGACTCCACTCAGACAGGGACAAACACAACCCCAGCCCTCCTGCAGCAGCACAGAGAACCTTGGGCACCTTATTGTAAAACCTACAGATTTAACCTACGAGAAAACCTACAAATTTCACAAGGGCCTGGAGGGACGGGACAAGGGGGAATGGCTTTGAGCTGAAGAAGGGCAGGGTTAGATGGGATATTGGGAAGGAATCCTTCCCTGGGAGGGTGGGGAGGCCCTGGCACAGGTTGCCCAGAGAAGCTGTGGCTGCCCCTGGATCCCTGGAAGTGTCCAAGGCCAGGATGGACAGGGCTTGGAACAACCTGGGCTGGTGGAAGGTGTCCCTGCCCACGGCATGGGGTGGGACTGGATGGGCTTTAAGGTCCTTCCCACCCAAACCATTCCATGGTCCTATAAGCGAATCAGCAAGAGGAGCAGAAGGTGCTGCTGTGGACAGATGGCAAAGCAAACAACAGAGAGGTCACCATTACTATCACTACACTTTGGATGTTCCCAGTACCTTGCCGTGGTGCAGGTGCCCACACAGAGTCACATTCCGGATCAGCTCCGAGTTGTCCATGAGATCTGCCAGGAAACTGGGGGAACAAAACACAAAAGACTGTTGGAGGCTCCTGCCGTGTCTAAGAAAAGCAGGTGCCATCTCAGCCACGCTTTCCATCCACGGTGCCCCCTGAATCCTCGCCAAACTTCCATCCCGCCGGTGCCCTGCGGGGGAAGAATCCCACTTCCCAGATGGGGAGGACAAGAGAGTTGGAGTCCCAGACAGATGGCAGTGGGTGGGAGGAGACGGAGTCGGCAAAGCTGCCAGCGATGGAATATTATTGAATATTTTTCTTCTCTTCCAGTCAGTGCTGGAGCAAAAGTCACATCCATGCACTCAGATGATGAAGCACTTCCACTCAAACCGTGGCAGGCAGTCAAGTAAATCACCGTGCTGGATAACAAGCACCCCACAGAGCTTTGGAAGCAGCCAGGGGGTCCACAGGCCATTAATTCTGATTTTCAGGTCTTAAAACAGTGACATTCCAGGGACTCAAGGAAACAGCAACGGAATTTAAGTCTTTTTGGAACCAGCAACCAAGCTGGGTAATGATGGGCCAAGTCACTTCTGCAGGGATCCTGGCCAAAAGATAATTGAGAGCCTAAATTGCCAACCCTAAAAAATAATGGGAGGCTATAAAACATGCAGCCACTGCCACAGGCCCGCAGAGAATAAGTGCTGTCAAATCACCTCCTTTTTAAACAGATTAAGTTTTCACTGATGCAGTAGACTTCTTAACGTAAAACATTTCGATTGAGAGCTAAAAAATACAGAAATCAATACTAACCCTGATTAAAAGCTTGCTAATTGGTATGAAAATAAGGCTGAATGGGAAATCGATACCCAACTCGCAGGTTTCTGGCAACGTCCCACAAGGAATTTCTCTGGGCCCCATCCTAACCATTTATATCAACAAACAGGGCCAAAAGGAATTAATTACAAATGGGGTGAACAGCTCACAGAGGGAGCAGGGAATCAGTGGATAATGACTGAGCCAAAGGAACTGCTGAGGAAAACCAGCCCCAGCAGCTCTTGGGCTCTGCTCTGGTTCTGTTGAATCCTCCTGGGCACCGAAAACAGCAGGGGTGGACCCTCCCAAAACAGCTCTGGGAATTCCTGAGTGAGCACCAGCTCCAGGAACATCTTGTTCCCTCTGAAAAACAAGAGGTTGCTGGATGCCAAGCAGAGGGACTGCTCACACTGGGGCTGCTGCTCAGCCGTTCCTGTTTCTGGGATCCACACAGAGAGACCATTAAAACCCGGGAAAAGCTCTGACTGGCCATGAAGTGGCACATGGAGAGATGAGCCCAAGGACACTCCCACAGCTCCATCTGCTCATCCCAAACAGGGACAGCACAAACACACTGCAGCAGGGGACACGGACCCTCCACCCACCACAGCACGCAAAAACGCTGATGCCAAGATCAGATTTTTAATAGAAAAAGAAAATTATGTTTTTTGTTCCACATCAAACTTGTGTGAGATGTTATCTTTAAGTTAGATTGAATTTTTTTGCAGAGATTTTCTCCCAGTCCTGGTGTCCCAGGGGCTGCTTTGGGGTACAACCAGCAAGCACCACCACGCCCACGGTCCTGGTGACCTGCACAGAGCTCTGCACTCACCCAGCAGCATAAGAATTCCCAGTGGGAGCTCCTCCAGGATAAACAGGGTCTAATTTGAGACTGGGATCAACCTAAAATGTCCCAATATGACGTGTGCCACATGAATATTTAACAGGTTGCCCAGAGAAGCTGTGGCTGCCCCTGGATCCCTGGAAGTGTCCAAGGCCAGGTTGGACAGGGCTTGGAGCAACCTGGGCTGGTGGAAGGTGTCCCTGCCCATGGCAGGGGGTGGCACTGGATGGGCTTTAAGGTCCCTTCCATGTCAAACCATTCCATAAGTATTTCCTGAGCCACAAGAGGCTCTGACTATGGAACTTTATCTCAACCTTGAGATGAGATTCCCCCTCTGTGTCCGAGCCCTGCCCTGTGCTGGGGAGGGAAAACGTCTGGGAAATGGTCTGTCCTGCATTTCCTTCCTTTTGTCCTTGGTTCAGAACCTGGGAAGCAGCTGCTGGGGTCAGTCAGACACCAAGCCAGAGCCCTCCAAAAATCTGCCACCCCTCCCAGCCTAGAGCAGGACCCCTCAGGGCAGGGGGGACCAGCAGTGGTGACAGCTTGAGCTGACCCCCCCAGCACTCACTCCATGTCATAGACAGTGACTGGCAGCGTCTGCTCCATCAGGGAGAACTTCTTGGTCTTCACGGGTTTAATAATGGGCTCTGAAACAAGAGAAAGAACAACAAACTGCACCCAGAGCCCCCAAACCAGGAACAACCTCCAGGAACAGGGAGTTTTGCCATCAAACCCCCAGTTTTCCAGCTGACAGATTCTCTTTATCAAAGCAGCTGCAGGAGAGGGTCACTGCAGGGCCCTTCCAACACAAATATTCCAGTGTAAAGGGATCAAAGAAGATGACTTAAACGTATTTAACTTCTCCTTAAACATCTTTCAAGTCTCTGCTGACTGCTGCTTTTCTTTTTGGGATTTGGAACAACCACGAGAGCCCAAACCTGCACACACCAGACAAACAGGAGTCTGTGTGTGTTCCTGGGGCTGTGAGGGGGCTCCAAAGGGGCAGCACAGAAGTGAAACCCATTTCTCTCCCTCCCCACTCACCAGTGAGTGGCTGTGTGTCCTCCTCCTGCACGATGGTCTCCACCTCAGGCCCGTACACCTCCTCAGCTGTGGGGTAGTACTTCTTGTCCTCGTGGAGCACCACCTCCATGCCAGGGTGCTCCTCGTCGTGCTCCCCCATGTCATCGTCATCATCATCATCCTCCAGCTGCAAACAGGGCCCACCCTCAGCTCAACCCCAGCCAGGGACCCACAGCACCCCAAACAGGGCCCACCCTCAGCTCAACCCCAGCCAGGGACCCACAGCACCCCACAGAGGTGCCCTGGGAGCAGCTCCTGGGGGAGCAGCTCCTGGGAGAGCAGCACAGCTCTTCCTCAGGAAAATGAACAGCCCCTGGGCTTGCAGAGACACCAGCACGGGCAGGGACTCCAACACCAGCTCACACACAACACAACACCCCCCCATCCCACACAGACCCACAGGAGATGGGAACTACCTCCTCCTTCCCCCTGTGGCTCAGCCCTTTGCTCCCCCCACCCTCCTCCTGCCCCCCTGGTGTCCCTGGGGTCTCTCTCTGCCTTCCCCCGGGGGGATCTGGCTCCTGATGCAACCTCAGCTTCTGAGAAGACCCCGAAAGGGACAGGGAACCTCCCCGGGACTGGCACCACCACTCAAACACAGGCCGGCTGCAGGAGCTCCCAGTCCCCACCGTGACCCGAGCGGGAGCTTTGCCTTCCCCTTCACCCCGGGCACACATCTGGTGAGTCCTTTAAACCCCAACCCCACCCCGACCCCGGGGACGAGATCCCAGCCCCGCGGCCGGGCCATCCCCCCCTCACCTCATCCAGGTCCTTGGCCTCCCGGCCCAGCTCATCATCGTCATCGTCCGAGTCCAGCTCGGGCCCGATGTAGTTCCCGAACTCGTCGTACAGGTCGGTGTCCATGCTGGGGGCGGGGGGCGGTGACCGAGTGCTGCACCGGGGCACCGGTGCTGGGCCTGCCTCTGACCCCGCTCCGACCCGCTCCCGTCCCCACCCCGAGCCCCCCGCTCCCGGTCCGTCCCCTCTCTCTCCCTCACCCGTCCCCGCTCCCGTTCCTTTCCCGTCCTCGTTCCCTCACCCGTTCCCTGTCCCTCTCTCTCTCTCTCTCTCTCCCCCCCCTCACCCGTTCCCGTCCTCGTTCCCGCTTCCTTTCCCTTTCCCGTTCCCTCTCCCGTTCCTTTTCCCGTTCCCTTTCCCGTCCCCGTTCCCTCTCCCCCCCTCACCCGTCCCGGTCCCGCTCTCGCCGGCGCCGCCGCTACCGAAGGCCCCTTGGGCTGCCCGCGCCGCCTGTCACGACTGAGCCTCCCGCGCCCTCCGGCGGCGCCGGGCCCGCTGGGGAAGCGCGGAGGTCGGGCCCGTTTCGGTTCGGGCTCGGTTCGGCCTCGGTCCCGGCGTGTCCGGGGTCCGCGGGCCGGGCGGGGCCGCGCGGGGCGGCGGGGCCGGGTCTGTCAGGCGCGGCCGGGGCAGCCCCGGGGGGCCTCACGCGGCCCCGGCGCTGTGGAGGCGGGAGCGGGGCCGGGACTGTCGCGATAGAGCGGCCCTGGGGGGCTCGGCACCCAGCGGGACTGTCGCGATAGAGCGGCCCTGGGGGGCTCGGCACCCAGCGGGACTGTCGCGATAGAGCGGCCCTGGGGGGCTCGGCACCCAGCGGGACTGTCGCGATAGAGCGGCCCTGGGGCCGGGGGCCTCGGCACCCGGCGGGGCTGTCGCGACATTGAGGGGCTCCGGGGCCGCAGTTGTGTCGGGGCCTGTCGCGATAGGAGCGGGGCTTCCCCATTGCCGCCCACGTGCGTGGCCTTTAGGGCTCACTCACAGTGGGAGTGGAGTCCCCAAGGCCAGACTGTCGCGATAAGAGCGGGATCCGTGGGGCCAGTCCCGGCAGGGCTGGGGTGGGGTCGTTCAGACCATCCCCGGCAGGGCTGTCGCGATAGTGGGGTGCGCCGTGCCTGTGCTCCCGGGATGGATCCCGGGATGGATCCCGGGATGGATCCCGGGGCAGCTCTCCCGGCCCTGCAGCGGGAGCTGCGGGCGGCGCTGGCCGAGGACGAGCGGCGGCAGCGGGAGGGCGAGGCCAAGCTGAGGGCGGTGCTCCAGGGCGTCCCCGACTATCGCGACTTCAGGTGCGGGGCGAGCTCGTCCTGGGGGGCTCCGGGAACTCGGAGCTGCTCCGGGGGGGGGCCCGAGGCGGGAGTGGCTGGGCAGCAGTCCCGGGATCCCGGGAACGGCCTCGGGATCCCAGGAACGACCCGGCTCCGAGGACAATCGGTTGTGGTTCAGATTTGTCCCCAAATCTCCTCGGGTGGCCCCGTGTGAGCTGAGCTCGGTCCCTGCTCCGGGACTGGTCTCTGTGGTGCCCGGTTGTGGCCCAGCACTGGGAAGGGGCTGTCCCCTCTCCAGGACACTGTTCCCTGTCCCCATTCCCACTCCAAGCCCCTCCTCTCTCCCCACACCCCTCAGGCCCTGCTGGGGCTGCAGAAACAGAAGGTTGTGACAGGAGGGTTGTGACACACGTCCCCTGTCTCCTGCCCAGCCTGTCCCTGCTCCCAGTCCCGTCCCTGCTCCCAGCCCCGTCACTGCTCTGTCCGGGGTGTTGGAAGCAGGTTGGGATGGCAAGGCTGCTCCACAGGGAGCAGTGCCAGGCAATCCCAGTGCCCACCAAACTCCTGGATCCACCTGCAGGTTCAGCTGGGGCTTCCAGTGTCCATCAACATCCTGGATGTCCTGTAGATCCATGTGGGACTCCCAGACCCCACTGAACTCCTGGATGTCCTATAGAGCCATGTGGGACTCCCAAACCCCACTGAAGTCCTGGATCCCATACAGATCTGTCTGGCGACTCCCTGTCCCTTGACATCCACAGGTGGATCCAGGATTTTTACCACATTTTGTAGGACCAGATCAAATTCCATTCATGGATTCACCTGCACTCAGTCACTGCCTGATCCTTGAGAGGCAGGAAAGCATTTTAAAGTGGCTTTTTCTACCCCAAACACTTGCCAGTCCCCATAACAGGATTCCCAGGGAATTTTAAGCTGGTTTGTCCTTGTACTGATAAGGCCCTGCTCCTGCAGCCTGTCCAGTGCCTCTGGATGGAAGTAACTCGGAGCCTCAGAGTGTTTTCTCTTGCCCCCTGTCCCTCCCATCCCTGTTCCCTGCAGGAACATCGTGCTGGCCTCACATCTGAAGCCTCTGGAGAAGAAGGACAGGCTGGGGCAGAGGAGGAATGTGTTGTGGAATCCCTGTGCAGCCCCAGCCAAGGCATCACCTGCCCACACTGAGGAGATCCCACAGGTGAGGGGGAGACTCCGGGGCCTCCTCCACAGCTGGAAATGGCTTGGGAACAGTCTGGCTGTTAGTTGGAATGTAGGAGTTACTCAGGGACTGTGAGCCAGCCCTCCCAGACCCTGGAACATCAGGGTTTGGATCCCCACAGGGTTGGGCTGGCCCCCCTCAGGAAGAGTCAGCTCCATCCCTGTGGGAATGGCGGCTGGACAGCCTGGGCCCAGAGCTCCCAGTGCCTCCCACGGTCTGCAGGAACAATGGGGGAGCAGAGCCCTCCCAGCCCACACTCCTGCAACCCAGAGATGTGCATCAGGATCCTCCCTGGAACAGCCTCTGGCTGAGCACAGCCAGTGCTTCCTTAGAATCCCAGCTGGGGTTGGAAGGGACCTCTGGAGATCACCCAGTCCAGCCCCCCTGCCAAGGCAGGGTCACCTGGAGCAGGTGCCACAGGAACATGTCCAGGTGGGTTTGGAATGTCTTCATGACCTCCCTGGGTAACTGTTCCAGTGCTCTGCTACCTCCATGGAAAGAAGCTCCTCATGTTGAGGTGGAACTTGTGTTTTGGGTTATGCCACTGCTCCTCATCCTCACCCACAGTTTAATGATCCACAGCATGGAAAAGGGCCGGTTTGGGTTAATCCTGCTGGCTGGGCAGCAGTTCTGGTTGGGGTCAGGATCACTCCACAACCGTCTGCGTTCACACCAGGTGTCACATCTCATCCACCTTTCCCTTCTGCCCCTGGAGTTCCCAGGTTTCTCTGGGCTCGAGGCACCTGGCATTTCCTTGTCTTCTCATTTTCCCCCTCAGCAGCTCCTTGTGCCGCCAAAGCCCCTGTGAGAAACATCTTTGGCTGATTGGGGCAGGGGGACCAAAGCCTTTGAGGGGAAACAAAGCAAAAGGACCTGAGTGACTCCTTTTTCCTTCAGGAGCTGGATCAGCTGCCTGGAACAGCTGCAGAATTCCACAGGGATTGGCGCAGGTGCCTGAAGAGCGGGACAGAGAAATACCGGTTTCTGCTGGAGCTGGGAGGGGAGGCCTTGGGCAGGATCTTCCGGGCTGACGTGGGCTTTGGCCTCCTGGGGGAATTCCTGAGGGTGCTGGCAGAGAACTTCCATCCTGGAGACGGGGCTGCCGTCCTGGAGATCCTGCAGGGCCTGGCGGGCACCCGGCGCTTCGGGCTGAACGTGGAGCTCCTGAGCCAGGCGGAGAAGGAGAGCGGCCGGGATCTGTTCAGGAAGCTGCAGGGCCTGAGCAGGGATTGCTGGGCTGCCGAAAAGCCAGGCCAGGAGGCAGGGAGGGAACCTCACGCCATGGACACCCACTCGGAAAAGGAAGACGAGGAGGAAAGGATGGTGGTGGAGCTGATGAAGTGTTTCCAGCTCGGCTGAGGGGGTTCAGGGGCTAAAAGAGGCTCAGAAGAGACTCAAGGCCTGACCTTGGCACTACCCGGAGCATGAGTTCTGCACAAATAAAGTTCAGTTCCCGAGCTGTGGTGCTGTGGTCTCTGGGCAGGGTGTCCTCACTGATGGGGATGGGAGAGTCTCTTGGATGAGGAGAAAACCAAGGGAAAGAAAACATTGCTGGGTAGTGAAGGAGAAACCTAAACCCAGATAGTCCCTTCCCTTTTCCACCTGTGTCCGTGGTCACTCAGGGGATTTGGGAGATGTAATCAATGCCAGTGACAACTGTCGGGTCCTTTTTGTTCCAAAACCCAACCCAGCAAACGGCAGATTCACCCTGGCAGACAAGAACCACCCAACACCTGGTGACAGGATCCATCCCTGAGGCCTGACGTGTGAATGTTGGGCTTTGTGGCACCTCTCTTGGGGACATCTGTGTCCCTGCACTCTGCTGTGGTGCCATTCCTTCTGCCTCTCCTGGTCCGTGGGTGTGTGGTGTGACCTGACCTGCCAACAGCTGAGCTGAGGGGCTGTGGGGATCAAATGTGGGCTTCATCATCATCATCTTCATCATCTTCATCCTGCCACCCTGGGCATCCAGGCAGGGTCGGTGGGGAGCAAACATGGGCTTCATCATCATCATATCTTCATCCTCACCCACCCGGGCTGCCACTGCTGGTGGGCGCTCAGGAACCTGGCCAGGCTGGAGCATCTCCCCCACGGGGCACTTGGATCATCCTCCCTTTGGAAGTTTCCAATGCTTTGGCCACCACCAATCGATCTCTGCCAGCCCCTGCTCACCCTGCCCTCGGGCAAGAGCAGGACACCGAGGACTGATGTGGGAAACTCCCTGTTTTGGCACAGCTTAGTGGGGACAGGGGGTATTTCACAGCGCCAGGATTTGTTCCAGGTGGGATTTCGCACTGCCAGGATTTGTTCCTGGCAGGATTTCACACTGCCGGGATGTGTTCTTGGCTGACAGTGGGGGTTTAAGCTCAATAAAGTCCTTTTTTTTCCAATGAAAACTTGGAGCTGATGCAAGATGTTCTGGCCAAGCTCTACAGAGTTCTTGGTCCGCATCAGTGATTTATTAGAGTTGTTTTCCTAAAAGGCTGATAAAAAGATCCACCAAACTATTTTAATTCAATTAATAGTTGCTTTTCTCACCCTTTTTTCCCTTATTTAACTTGTTTTTCTTGCTGAGAACTGTGAGTCCCAGCATCCCAAACCCTTCAATGTTCCTTTGAGCTCCTTAGCTGGAGCAAACCTGTTTTTCTTTTTTTAATTTTGGTTTAAACATTTTTTTTTTCATTTTTGAAGGACAAAAAATATTTTTCAAATTAATCAGGTGATTTTCTTCAGAAACGTGTCTGATTTTTGAGGGTTTTTACTCATCCAACTGAGCACAGAGTTGGGAGTCAATGTTTGTGCCAGACAATGTTATCTTGTACGTCCCCCAAAGGTGGTGGCATCTCTGCAGGGTTTTGGTGGCCACTTGCTCCTCAGTATGGAGCAGGACGTCCCCACTAGGCTCATCCCCTTTTTCCAAGGATGTGGCTTGGGGATTTCAACATTCCCAAGACAACTGTCACTGTCCAGGAGGGCACTGAGGGGCCCAACAATGCCCTGGCACTTGAACTGTGTCTATGATGTGCAGGATCTCAAATCCACCCTCAGCCCCAACAGCAGCAGAGGATCCCAGGAGTTTCCTGGGAGGGTGGAGAACCCTCAGCAGATCCCTGCTTCCCCTCCTGGGAAGGGGGTCTCTTCCACCCCACTGCCTGGCTGCCAGCTCAGGGCGTTATCCCTGCTCCCCCTCCCCGTGTTCGGTCCCTCACGGGTGTTGGCCCCTGGAGCGTGTCTGTGCCGTGGGGCTCAGCCCTGAGCACATCCCCACACAGCACTGAGCTCAGTTTGGGCCCCCAAAGGGCCCCAATGCCCAGATAATTCCCAAACCCCATGGCTTGGCTGCAGAGAGGTGGATTCAGGAACAACCAGAATGTTCATTAGCTTTATTCCTCACCCCGAGCTGTGATAGGCTCAGCAATTAATAAGTCAGTAATTAATAACAAGGGAGGCTGCTCGTGGGGGCCACGCTGGATTCCCCCTGGGTTCCGACCCTGGGCAGCGCCCTGGGCTCCTGTAACATCTCCTGCCCCAGGAATGGCCTTTCTGGAGTTGGAGCAAAGCAAACCTGAGCCAGGGGATGAGGGGGACAGAGGGATGAGGGGATGGATCCAAGAGCAGGGATGTGTCATCACAAGGGGCTGGCAGGGCACGGGGAGTGCTGCTGGGTCCTTGCTCCTGTGTCAGATGGCATCAGGGAAGGCTCTGCTCGTGGTCGGTGGCTGCAGTGAAGGTGGGAGTGGGGCTGGGCAATGCCCTGGGTGGTCTGGGGGAGGACAGGTGGGGGCACAGGGCCACATGCAGCCCAGGGACAAGGGATTTCTTCCAACCCCACCCTGAATGCCCATGGAAGAATGGGCTCAGGTTCTGTGTGTGGCAGGGGCTGTGACTGGGGCAGCCCTGGTCCCCAGACCCCCTGGCTCACAGTGTGACCCCAGGTGGGATAGGCAGGACAGGGATTGCTCCGTTTGTGAGAGCCCCCAACATCTTCCTCCTCCTCTGCACCCCCTTTCTCTCCATTTTCCCCTATGTGAGACCCCCAAGTGTAGGGCCAGGGGTCACACCTCACCATGAACCCCTCAGATCTGTTTGTCCCCACCACAGTGTTGGGGACACCCTGGTGGCAGACACCCAGTGTGGGGGTCAGGACAGTGCCAGGGCTCTGTGCCAGGAGAAGTTCTTGAGGCCACCCAGCCCACACTGCCCCCACAAACCACCCTGGACACCTCCAGGAATCCCTCCTGATCCCCATTTCATCATCCCCTGACACCATCCCAAGAGCATCTTGCTTCTCCATTGTCCTCTTCCTCCTCCCCTGCCTCTCCATCCTCCCCATTTTCCTGCCCCTGCCTCTCAGCTGAGCTCACCAACCCCTGGTGACAAGGCAATGTCCCTCTCCGGCGGGTGCCTTGCACTCTGCAGCCCCCACCCAAGGGTGCTGGGGGTCAGGGTGTACTGGGGAGATCCAGGGAGGTCTCCCAGACCAGAGAGGGCAGCAAGGTGGGAGCAGGAGATGCTCTTGGCACCATCATCTTGTCCAACGACTGCATGGAGATCAAAACAGGGTGGATCCTCTCCATCGGCACTGGCGAGCTGGAGACCCGCGGCGAGGCAGGAACAGCCCCCAAACCACCGGCACGCCGTGCTGTGGGAATGCGGCAGGATCCCGCCGGGGAGCTTGGCTCTGCCTGGTCCTGCGTGCTGCCCACCCCCGCCCCACACGGTGCCCGCTCCGATGGGCGCTTTGCTCTCTGCCAGCCCCAAACAGGGTGGGGGGGTCCCTGGGCACGGGGTGAGGCGGGAGAGGCGAGGGGTGCAGGGGAGGGAGATGCCCCCCGAGGCACCGCCGGCTCCTCCCGCCCCCCGTGCCCGCGGGGCTCCCTCGAAGCGTCGGGCAGGACCTGCGGAGCTCGGGATCGTCCGCCCTACGGCCCCTCCTTGTGCTCCTGCTTGGACTCCTTGAGCACCTGGAGCCGGAGGGAGAGAGGGACCATCACCCCCGGCTCAGGCTCCGCTCCCGGCTGAGCCTGCCTGGGCTCGAATGAGCTTGGGGATGGGGACAGGGACACGTGTGACAGGGAGCTGTGTTCTCTCTGAGCTGCCGGGCTCAGCCCAGCCGCGCTCTCAGGGCACTGGGATCACTGGATCCCTGCCCGGGCTGCTCCTGGGGCTCAGGGATGGTGGCCCCATGTACAAGTTTCCTGGGGACACCCCGTGGGGAGAGGGGGTGGAGCGTGGGTGACAAGGATGAGGATTTCCCACCTCTCCATCTCGAGTCTCCACAGTTTTGACCACGATCCTCCTCTTCACGTGGGTTTCTGACACAGATTTGGTGTCCAGGCTGTTCTCTGGGGGACAAGGCCGGGACAAGGCAGTGACACCGTGGCCAGGGTATGGCCCTTCCAGCCACGCTCAGGTGGAGAGGCCCAAAGTAAATGGATTGGGCTGGAAAACCCTGAACCATGGGAGACAGTGGCCCTGGGGACACAACCAGCCTCAGGGACAGTGTTGGCTCTGAGGATGTGGCTGATTTTGGGATGTGATTAGCCCTGGGGACACAGTTGGCACTGGGGACATTTTTGACCTTGGAGATGTCATTGACCATGGGGACATGGGTGGTTTTGGGATGTGACTGAGCTTGGGGACAGGCTTGTCCTTGGGGAGCACAATTGGCCAGGGGGATGTCACTGGCCTTGAGGATGTGGTTGTCACTGAGGATGTGATGATGTGATCAGTCTTGGGCACATCAATGGGCTTGGGGACATGCTCAGCCTTGGGGACACGCTCAGCCTGGGGGATGTGTCCATGGCACCCTCCTCCCCCCATCCTGGGAAAACCAGGAGTCCTGGTTCCATAAGATTCAGAGAAAAACATCCCAGTTCCTCTGGATGGGACAGGGATGGCCTAGGTGGCATCTCCTGCCACAGAGCCCCCAGAAGCCATCCCTGCTTGTGCCACCATCCTGCCCCCCCCCCAGCCTCACCTCGGACCTGCAGGTTGGAGAAGCTCTGCACGGGGATGGTGATCCTGCAGGAGCAACCAGGGTGTTGGGAAGAGCGCGAGGTCCTGCTGCCCCCCAGCTCCACCCGCCCGGGGCTGGGGCAGTGGGGTCTGGAGGATGGTCCCCAACCCAGCCGGACACCCCAGAGGGACCACAAGGACGTGGAGTCCCTCCTGTGCCATCACCTGCTCTCCTCGCCCTCCAGCAGCTTGCGGTACGTGGCGATCTCCATGTCCAGGGCCAGCTTGACATTGAGCAGGTCCTGGTAGTCCTGCAGGTGCCGGGCCATCTCCTCCTTGAGGCTCTGGATGTCCTCCTCCAGCCGTGCCACTGTGTCCTGGTAGCCGGCCGTCTCCAGGGCGTAGCGCTCCTCCAGCTCCCGCAGCTGCCTCTCCAGGGACTCGTTCTGGGGGGCCACAAGGGGCCGTGACACCCTCCATGGCCACCTTCTCCCAGGAGCTGGGGGCTCATCCCAGTGCCCATCTCCCACCCCAGGGGAGCCGCCATTCCCCAGCACTGGGTGATGTCCCACTGGGGTTCTGGGGAACCCCATGGTGGTGGCAGCTCCCCAAGGCCGTGTCCCCCCTCTTGCACCTCATGGCCATCACCTACCGAGCCCCTCAGAGCCTCCAGGTCGCAGGTGAGGGCCTGCAGCTGGCGCCGGTACTCGTTGGCCTCCTGCTTGGCCGCGCGCAGGGCCTCGTTTTGCCGGGCGGCCGCGTCCGTCAGGTCTGCGAACTGGGACAGGGACACGGCCACGGGATGGGACCACGCAGCAGAGATGTGTCCCGGTGGCACATGGCCTGGGGGCACAGCTCTGCTGTGCTCCACAGGAGGGACACAGCCCCAGGAACACGGAGAAAACATCCCTGACACGGGTGGGGACAGCAGAGATCCCACACCCCCTCACCACCCCCCAACCCCGGGTGAGCAACCCCAGCCCCAAGGAGGTGACATTCCGGGGGGAACAGCCAGGCCACCCCTCCGTGAGGCCACCAGCTCAATCTGCACCTTGGACTTGTACCACTGCTCTGTCTCCTGGGCGTTGCTGGCGGCCACGGCCTCGTACTGGCTGCGGATGTCGCGCAGGGCGGCCGTCAGGTCTGGTTTGCTGGCGTCCACCTCCACGTGCACCCGCTGCCGGGACAGCTGCTCCTGCAGCTCCCGCAGCTCCTGGTGGGGACAGGGGAGTCAGCACAGCCCCCCAAGCCCCAGGACCCCCAGCCCCCCCTGGGCAGGGTTACCTCCTCGTGGACCTTGCGCAGGAAGGCGATCTCGTCCTGCAGGGTCCCCACACGCCGCTCCAGGTCCAGGCGAGCCAAGGTGCCGTTGTCCACGTCCTGTCACCGTGGGGGGACAGAGCAGACAGTCCCAGGCTGGCCCCCTGGGTCTGCTCCCTCCTGAGCTGCCTGGCCATGCCCATTCCTGCCCTCTCCTGCCCAGTTCTGCCCATTGTAACACATCCCAGTCCCTCACTACCTACTCCTGCCCATCCCTGCTCCATTCCTGCCCAATCTCTGTTCCATTCCTGCCCTATCCGTGTTCCAACCCTGCCCTGTTTCTGCCTATTTCTGTTCATCATAACACATCCCAGTCCCTCACTGCCTACTCCTGCCCATCCCCACCCCTTTTCTGCCCATTCTTGCCCATCCATGGTCCATCCCTTTCCATCCCTGCCCCATCCCTGCCCCTCTCTGCCCCTCTCTGCCCATTGTAATGTACCCTAGTCCCTCACTGCCTGCTCCTGTCCACCCCCTCCCCATTCCTGCCCATCCCAAGGAGAGGACAAGATGGGAGCTGAACCCCTGCAGTGCAGGATGTGGCCCCTGCCCTCACCTGCCTGTAGGCAGCCAGGTTGCTCTCGGCCTCCAGCCGCAGGGTCACCTCGTCCTGCAGCCTGTGCCAGAGCAGGGGCACCATTACATGTCTGGTATTGTGACCCCTCTGGCACCGTGATCCCTCTGGCACCATGATCTGTCCCTCTCTGCCCACAGACACACCCCCCTGTGTCAAGCCCCAGCACCCACCCAAACCCTGTGTCAGTGCCTGCACCCATCCCACACCCCCTCCACCATCTCACGCTGTTCCCAGGGGTCACCGTGGTCCCCACCACCAGCCTGGTGCACATCAGTGCCTGGTCCCCAGGGCTACCCTGCTCCTGTCTCCGTGGCCACCCTGATCCCTGGGTACCCCCCAGTCTCCATCCTGGTCCCAGGGGTCACCCTGGGCCTTGCCACCACCATGGTTCCCATGACATCACCACTTCCCCGGCCACATCACCATCCCCATCACCACCGTGGTCTCCAGGACAACCCTGGTCATCATCCTGGCGGCCATCCTGGTCTCTGCTGCCACTTTGGATCTGGTGGTCACCCTGGTCCCCATTCCAGTGGCCACCCTGCTCCTGGTAATCACCCTGATACCCATCCCAGTGGCCACTTTCCATCCTGCTCCTGGTGGCCACCCTGGTCCCCAGAAGTAGCCCCAGCTGGACAGTGCCTTACTTCTGCTGGAGGCTGCTGAGGTCCTGGGCCAGGTTGTCCCTCTCGATCTCCAGCCGGGCCTTGGCGGTGCCCAACTGCTCCACGTGGAGCCTCAGCACCCGCAGCTGCTCCTGGTAAACGTCCCCCAGGCGGGAGGGCTCCTGGTCCCGCGCCTGGTTCAGCTCCAGCACCAGCACCTTGTTCTGCTGCTCCAGCAGCCGCACCTTCTCGATGTAGCTGGCGAAGCGGTCGTTGAGCTCCATCATCTCCACCCTCTCGCTGGTGCGTGTCTCCCGGAACTCCGAGTTGAGCGCCGTGGCCAGCGAGAAGTCCATCCTGCCCGAGCCCAGCCGGGCGGCCGGGTGGGTGCCACGGGGTCCCCGGTGGCTCCGGACTGGGGGGCTGGCGGGGGGCACCCGGTGCATGGAGGTGGCGGGGCCGAAGCGGCGGCTGTAGGAGGACGAGCGCTGGCTCTCCATGCCTGGGGTGGGTGTGATGTGCCCTCCCGAGGGTTTTTATGGAGCCCAGAGCCCCCGTCCCGCTGGGCGCCCCGGCTCTGGCCGCCAGCCAGGGAGCCACTGGGCCGGCACAAAGCCAGGCCATGGCGCCTGGCAGGGGTGTCTGTGCCCTGGCATCCAGCCTGGGCACCGTGGCACAGCCCCCTGCACACCCCCGGCCCCCCCGGGTGGGCCTGGGGCACGTGGCAGGGCAGAGATGGAGCAGTGGCCAAGTTCACCCCCGGGGCAGGCAGCGGGTGGGGGTGGGTGCAAGGCCGAGTGTGGTGCCATGGGAGATCCACACACATGTACGTGTGAGATCTATAGATACACGTGTGGAGTCACCTGCATCTCCACTCGTAGGTGTGTGCACGCCCACAGGCACACACGTGCACACAGACACCTCCAGAAACACACACACATGTCTGTCCGTGTCCCTGCCTGGCACACACGTGGGGACACACACAGTGTGCAGATACACACGTGTGCTGCTTTCCCTGAACACGTGCGCACACACACACACGGGACACACCCAGAGCTGTGCACACGCAGCTCCCCTTCCACACACACACAGCGTGCACAGGCACAGCCACCCTGCTGTGCACACACAGGCACAGCCAGGCCAACACACGTGTGCACAT
This sequence comes from Lepidothrix coronata, assembly GCF_001604755.1. Lineage (NCBI taxonomy): Eukaryota > Metazoa > Chordata > Aves > Passeriformes > Pipridae > Lepidothrix > Lepidothrix coronata. Next base: position 78,452 of record NW_016690504.1, on the reverse strand, counting down.
GCACACACATGCCCAGAGTGGCACATGCCCAGTTACCCTTACATGTACACACAGCACACACACACACACAGAGCCACCCCACCGTGCACACGCAGGCACACCCACATGTGGGCACACACGTGTACACATGGGCACACACACGGGCACACACACACCCACACACACACCCACACGTGGGCACACACACGGGCACACACACGGGCACACACACACCCACACGTGGGCACACACGTGTACACATGGGCACACACACGGGCACACACACACCCACACGTGGGCACACACGTGTACACACGGGCACACACAGGGGCACACACAGGGGCACACACCCCCACATGTGAGCACACATATGTACGTATCCTCCCCATATCACATCCTCCAGGACAAGCCCTGGCATGAGCAGCCCATCACTCCAGGCTATTAATTAAGGCCAGGTGTTAATTAAGTGGCTGAAGCCTTCAAAGTCCTTCCCATCCCACTGGATCTGTGGAAGCACTGGTTGGTGGCCCTGGAGCCTGGACAGGACTCAGGACGCCCGTCCCCTCCCAGATCCAGAGGGGACTTATCCCACCATAGCTGTGTGTTCGACCATGTCACCAGCCACATATGCACTGACTTTGGGGGATCTTTTGCCCCTGTTGGCCCATGGCAGGGAGTGGTGAGAGGCAGGGCCGGGTGCCAGGGGCTTTTAGGGCGGCTGAAAGGGGCTTTGTGCAGGGCCGGAGCCGTGTCTGCTCGGCACGGCCTGGAGGGGCCTTTGTGCCAGGGCACGGCACTGCCGGGAAACACGGCGGGATGGATCCAGGACCGGCACGGCACTGCCGGGAAACACGGCGGGATGGATCCAGGACGGGCACGGCACTGCCGGGAAACACGGCGGGATGGATCCAGGACGGGCACGGCACTGCCGGGAAACACGGCGGGATGGATCCAGGACGGGCACGGCACTGCCGGGAAACACGGCGGGATGGATCCAGGACCGGCACGGCGCCACCGCCAACCCTGTCCCCTCCCAGCCACGGCGTCCTGGCCGCAAACTGGGACATGGATGGGCCTCGGGGACAGCCCGTGTGGGGGATGGGGATGTTTTGGGGCCACCAGCGAGACATGGTGGCGGCGGGGTGGGTGCCCCGAGAGGCAGCTGGGGTGAAGCTGCGGGGCAGGGGGGTCCCTGAGATGCTGCTGTAGGGATGGAGACAGGGACAGGGGCAGGGATGGGGACAGGGATGGGGACTGGCCTTGCTGCTGGCAGCAGGTGGCAGCCGATGGCCGGGAAAAGCTCCTGCCCTCTGCGGGACCGGGACATGTGGCCGGACCGGAGCCACCATCGCCGGGCACCGACAGTGGCCAGTGGGGAGAGCTGCGGCCACGGCCGTGTCCCTGTGGGCGCAATTTGGGAGGACCCAGAGCCGCTGGAGACAAAACTGGTGGGACTGGGGCAGCTCCCACATCCCCCTTTAATGCCCAGAAGCTCCTTGTCCCCAGCCAGCCCCGTGTCCCCCCAGCTGTCCAGCGACAGGCAGGGGTTTGCCCTCCGAAACGGCAGTTTGGGGGCACCTACGCACCCCATAGTGGCACTCAGTGTCCCCAGCCAGAACAGTGGCATCCCTGGGGACACGTGCTGTGTGACAGCCCTGGTGACAGGGGACCTCCATCCCTCGCGGGGTGGAGGGAACAGAGCGGGGCTTTGGGGTCCTGTGTGAGCACCCGCTGCTCCCCAGGGATTGATCCTCTCCAGGCTCCCACGCAGCGGGATCAAAGCTGCCAGTGCCGGCGGCCGCGGGAGGCAGAGCTGGGCTCTCCCCCCTCCTCCTCCTCCTCCCCGGCCCTCCCCTAATGAGACAAACGAACTGCGAGTGGGCTGCGAGTGTTAATGAGAAGCTTCCAGGCTGAAGAAGATAAAGGTGAGATGAGTTGCTGCCAGGCAGGGAAGGGGCAGGAGGAGTTGGTGACCCCGGTTCCCGTGGGACAGCGGCACACCCGGAGCTGTCCCACATCCCAGTGCTGCTTCTCCCACCCGTGGTCACCTTTTCCAGCAGCTGGGAGCTGCTCCTGAACCCCAGCTCCTCCCACGGGAGCTGCTGTGGGAGCCCAAAGAGGGGAGCAGGGCTGTGGGAGGGGGCTGGGGAGGCCCAAAGAGGTTGTAGGGCTGTGAGAGGGGCTTTAGGGGCCAAAAGGGGCAATAGGGGAGGCTGTGGCTTAACGGGGTGTCAGGTCATGAGAGGGGCTAAGAGGGCACAAAGGGGGCAGCGCTGCCCTAGGGGAGGCTGTGGGTGCCCAAAGGGGGTTCACGGGGTTCTAAGGGGTCACTGCCCAGAGTTGGCACCGTGAGGGAATCAGAGCAGGCCTCACCCAGCCTGGGGCTCCCTCTCCACCCCTGAACCAACCCCCCCGAGTGCATGAGGACACAGAAAATGGGATCTGAAGCCATGTCCTCCAGCAGCTCCATGCCCCCACCCCAGCTCCCACCACTGGACACCCTCCTCACTGGCTACAGCTGCTCTGGTAAGTCCTGGCACTCACCTCTGATCCTTGCAGGAGCTCCTACCCCATCTGCTCCTGGGCTGGGTGGGCTCACTGGAGCCTTGGATTTACTTTGGAAGCCTCCAGTCAGCTGTGGGGGATGGGGGAACACAACAGCACCCCAAAACCACACAGCCTGAACCTGTGCTGTGCCTGCACTGGTGCTGAGAGTGGCTGCATGTCCTGGGGACACGGGGGGTGTGACATCCCAGGGTGCCCCTGCACAGCTCCAGACTGGCAGCTGATGTGACCCCAGGATGCCACATGGATCTGCTGGATGCCTTGGCCCCAGTGCCAGGGCTGCCCCCTCGGCACTGAGCTGGGAATTGTGCTCCCCAGGGGCTCTGTCCATGTGCCTCCCTGTTCCTGGTGCAAACCTGCCAGTGGATTTCAATCCCAGCAGGGCTCTCACTGGGCAGACAGAGGCTCTGGCTGTCACTCCAGCCTGAACCTGGTGCTGTTTGCAGGGAGCAGTCCAGGTGTCTGGATGCTTTTCCAGCAGCTCCCAGCTGCTCACTGGGGGATGCTGGATTCCTGCCTGCCACAAATCCCTGAGCTGTGCTGGAAACCTGCCCTTCCTAATGCTGGCTCTGCCTCCCAACAAACAAACCACGTGCTGGTGTGGATGCAGGAGCAGTTCCCAGCTTCCAGCACCTGTGTGACAGCTCCAGTCCATGCAGGGGTGGTTCCTGGGGGGCTGGGGGTGTTATAGCATGATGGGGGAGGCATGTTTGGTTCTACTGGGAGATTTTTGGGGATTCAGAGGGGAAGGCAGGGAGCAGTGCTGCCAGGTTGGTGGCTGTGCCCCTCCTGGCCTGCACCAGCCCTTGGCTCAGCACCCAGGGCTCAGCTGGTGCCTCCCTGGGGGTTCTGCAAGGTCGTGTCTGGGGGCTGAGTTTGGGGGCAAAGTCCTCAGGGAGAGTTGGGGCTGGGGCTGCCTCCACATGTGGGCCCTTTTGGGGTCACACCGGTGCTCTGGGTGGGGGTGTTGCCCTTCAGGGACCCAAACAGCCGTACCCCACTCCTTCACCAAGTGTGGGAGGTGCTGATTGTTTCCTGTAGCTCTGTCCCTTCCTGCCACATCCTTTCCCTGGCTTTGCTCCTCATGTCATCACCGAGTGTTTAGCTCATTCTCATGAGTGCAGATTGTGTCCCCTGCAGCCACCCCGGGCTCCCTGGGGGGGCCCTGGAGCCTGGAGCAGGCTGAGGAGCTGCCCTGCCCCAGCCTGGGAGAGGGGTCTGTGCTGCCCCTGTGTCCTTTAAGCTCTACCTCAAACATCGGCTCCCAACTCTGTGCTGAGTTGGGCGGGTTCAAAACAGCCCCAGAACCAGAGATGTTTAATCATCAGGTTAATTCGAAAAATATTTTTCCTTTGAAAAGTGAAAAGCAAACTAAAAACGGTCAAAACACCGGAGATTTCCGACAGGAGGATGATCCGAGGCATCCAAGTGCGCTCCAGGGGAGACACTACAACCCGGCCGGTTTCCTGAGCACCCACCAGCAGCAGCGGCCCAGGTGGGCGAGGAAGAAGATGCCGGTGATGACGGCGAAGCCGATGCCCACGGCCCTCATGACGAAGATGGACTCGGGGTCGCCGGGGCCACGCCGGCGCTGGGCCGGGAAGGTGACGCTGAGCCGGAATCCCGCCACCATCTCGCCGTCCCTCCAGCAGAAGTAGGTGCCCCTGTCGCTCCTGCGCACCCGCAGGATGTGCAGGTGGTTCCCGTGGTCGATGAAGACCCTCATGCCCTTCTCAACACCCACAAGGTACTCGGAGCGGTAGAGCCGGACTGAGTCCTTGTCCCAGCCCACGGTGTGCTCCGGGCGGGCCCCCGGGCACGCGATCACCAGGTTGGTGCGGGAGGGCTGGCTGTGGTACTGGATGGGGACACGGGGCACGTCGGGCTTCTCCCCAAACTTGTAGACGATGTTGGAGATGGACTGGACGCCCTCCTCGGGCACCTCCTTGGGCGGGCACGGCATCAGGCAGCTCCGGACGGCCACCTCGGGGCTGCGGAGGTGCAGGAGGTGTGGGAAGCTCACAGGCACAGCCCGGGAGCCGCAGGAGGTGACGTTGGGCAGCGAGGTGCGGTAGCGGGGGCTCAGCTGGGCGCTCTGCACATAGCACAGCCCAACGCGCTGCTGCTCCCCCCGCACCCCGCAGCGGTCGCAGCTGCTCCAGTCCCAGAAGGTGGTGAAGAGGCTGAACTGCTCCCCCACGTAGTCGTCCTGCACGTGCTGGCCGCTGTCCAGGAAGGCCACCGTGATGCGCCCCATGGGCTGCACGTCCACGTCGTAGCTGTAGAAGACGTGCCCTTCCTTGGAGCCGCACAGGTAGTGCCCAGAATCCCTCAGCTGGGCCCGGAACACGATGAGGCTGAACATGCGGATGCTGAAGCGCTTCAGCAGGTCGCTGCCCGCGCGGACGTGGCTCGAGTCCAGCACCACGGTGCCGTCGAAGTCCGTCAGCACCGTGATCGTGCGGCCACGCAGGTTCTTCTGGAAGTACCAGACGACGGAAGAGACCTCCTCTGGCTTGCACTTGCAGGGCAGCTCGAAGGTCATGTCTGCCAAGTAGGCGACGTTCTCGAACGTCAGGAAGGCGGGACACGCCATCTTCTTGAACACATCCCCTTTCTTCTCGATGGCATAGGCCTGGAGGACACCGACCAGGCAGAGGAGGATGGTGGCTCCCAGCAGGCTCGGCCCCATCACTCCAGGCCAGCTCTGCCCCAGCAGAACTCATCCAGCCCAGCCAGGGATGTGCTGGGAGCGACCTTCCTGCCCCAGGACAGCCTGGCCTCTGTGACACCTGCTCTGGAACCTTCCTGCCCTCAGCAGCTCTGAAACACTGTCACCTGTGTCCCTGGACACGATGGAGCTGTGATGGGAACAATGGAACTGTCGCCATCTTATGGAATCACAGGGTCACGGAACGGCTTGGGTTGGACGGGACCCTAAAGATGATCTCATCCCAACCCCCAGAGTAGAGGACAACCATCGCCTCCCTCACCCCTCTGGCCACCTCTCTTTTGATGCACCCCAAGGATGCATTTGGCCTTCAGTGCTGCCAGTGCTTGCTGTTGGCTCATGTCCAGCATTTCCTCCACCAAAACCCCCAAAGTCCTTCTCTGCAAGGCTGCTCTCAGCCCTTCTCCCAGTCTGTGCTGATACCTGGGATTGCCCCAACCCAAGTGCAGCCCCTTCCACTTGGCCATCAAGTTCCTGTGGTCCCACTTCTCAAGCTTTTCCAGATGACCCTGGATGTCCCCATCCTTCTGTCGTGTCTCTTGCCAGCGTGCTGAGGGTGGGCTCTACCCTCTGGTTCCTTAAAGGAAACCTGGGGCTGAGCTGGTGAGGAACCTGGTCTGACTGTGAGAGTGGAGTGTGGGGAGCCAAACAGGGTCCCCTCAGGTCACTGGAGCCACCATGGCAAAGGGGCTTTGGTCCCAACAGTGCCAGCCTGGGAGGTGGGAGTGGGACTGTTGGAGCAGCTCCAGGATGGGAGACACAGGAGTTTCCTGAACTTCCAGTCCTGGGCTATGTCACGTGCTGGAGACAGTGCTCAGTGTGCGATGATTCCTGTAAGGCACTTCAATAACTCAAGACTTCTTTGTGCATCTCCTGGGCAGCCCCTTAACCCACAGCCTCCCCTATGGCCCTGCACCCCACCCGTGGGCCCCCGAAGGCCCTCTCGGAGGGCTCTGTAGCTCCTTTACTCCTTCAAAGCCCTTCTCACAGAGCCCTGCCCCCTCTCCGTGCCCTCACGGCCCCTCGTACACACATTTCAGGCACTTACAGGCTCTCACTCTCCCCCACCGCGCCCCTCCCCAGCACCCATTCCCTCAGATGCTGCAACTCCCCTGCTCCCGCCGCCGCTTTTAAATGAGTCGCGAAGCCCCGCCCCGCACCCTGATTGGTCCCGCTCCGCCTAACGACTCCCCATTGGCCGCGCCCCGACCGCGCCGCGCGGTGCCTCATGGGAGCTGCAGTCCCGCTGGCGCGCGAAGCACCATGGGAACTGTAGTCTCACCGCCCTCTGCGCCCCCTGCCGGCGGCTCCCGGCACAGCGGCGGGTCAGAGCCCCGGGGGTCCGGGAGGGTCCGGGAGGGTCCCGGGACCCCCGGGCTGGGGCTGTGGCCCTTCTGCTCGGGGCTGCGGCCGACAGCCCGGCCCCGCCACCGCCTCTACGCCTGCAGCTGGGATCGGTGCTGAGGAACAGCACCCGGACCTGCCAGGGCTTGGGGGACACACACACACCTGGGGACACACCCATATCTGGGAGCACACACACACCTGGGGACACACACACACCTAGGGCACACATGCATACCTGGGACACACACACACCCAGGGGACACACACACAGGCCTGGGACATGCACACACCTGGGGGACATGGACACACACACCTGGGGACACACCCATACCTGGGAGCACACACACGCCTGGGGACACACCTCCACCCCCACCCACCCCTGGGGGACACCCCCACACACCTGGAGGACACTCGCCCCCAACCCAGTGTCCCCAAGGCTCCCATCCTCTGACCCCACCACGGCCACTCTGGACGCAGCCACTGGCCCCGGGCACCCGCTGTCACCTCTAATTGGGTCACATCCTGCCCACACCGAGGCAGCGGGGACGGGCATGTGTGCCCGAGGGTCCCGGTGCCTCTGTGTGGCCTGACCGTGTTCCCCCCCTCACAGTGGCAATGCTGTGTCCCCTCCATGAGGCCACCCAGCCTCTGGGGACAGGGACATGGTGGCAGCCCCAGTGTCCCCAGTGGAGGTGGCAGAGGGGCCACAAGCACTTGGAGCCAGGGAGACCCCTCCTGTCTGGGCTTGGATGAGCCAAGTGGGGTCTGGGGGGTGGTGGCAGAAAGACCCCGTCCCCATGGTGGGGGATACCGGGGACACAGACAGCAGACGGGGAGAGGTCACAGCTCTGCTTTACCATGTTGTCGCCCCGGGGGGGGCAGGCCGACGGCTCCCTCCGTCCCCCAGCTCAGCCCCCCAGCCCGGGGCCGTGTGGGCACTGCACGTCTGTACATCGGGACCCACCCGCCAGACCCCCGGCACCGCCCTGGGGAGGGGAGAACAGCGGGGATGGGGCATCAGGGGCAAGGAGGGGCTCAGCCGGGGGAGGGGTGGGGCAGTGGGGCAGCGTAGGGGGTCCCCCAGCTTTTTTGCCACCCCCTCAAACCCTCTGCAGCCCCAAGCCCTCAATTGGCAGCCGTGGGGTGAGTTAATGGGAAAAGGGGGGTTTGGGGCACCGTGGGAAGCCGAAAGCACCCGGCGGGGGGGGATCCACGGGCTGGACCATGGCAGGGGGATGCTATGGGGCTGGGCAGGAGCAAGGGAAGACCGTAGGGGTTGTGGCGCAGCAAGGAACTGAACCACGGCACAGGGGTGCTGTGGGGCTGGGGGTCAGGGGCGTGCCGGGGGCGATGTTGTGGGTCTGAGGAGTCAGGGGTGTGCCGGGGGCGATGCCGTGGGTCCAGGCTCAGTCCGAGTAGATGATGAAGCCGGAGAAGGTGCTGTACTTGTTGTTGTTGCCGCCGTGGGCTTTGCCCCCGTCCAGCTTGATGAACACCTCGTCCCCCGCGTCGAGGTGCAGGATGACGCTGTTACTCGCGTAGTCGTAGTTCTGGTCGGCGTCCTGCGCGATGGCGCTGGCCCGGACCTGCCCAGGGGACACCGCGGGACCGGCTCAGGGCACGCCCCGGCCCGCGGAGCCCACGGGACAGCCCCGGTCCCAGCTCACCCGCAGCCAAGGGGTTGCACCCCTCTGGATCCCCACCCGTGGGTGAACAGGTCCCGCATGGGTGAGGCTGCTCTGGGCATCCCCCAGAGCCTCTCCCTGACCCGGCAGGCACAGATAAGGGACCACGGCTCTGGTTTTGGGTGGGGGACCGTGGCACAGATATGGTGCTGTGACACTTGGAACTGGATGCAGGACCACAGCTCTGGGTTCTGATGTGGGACCACAGCTCCAACATGGGACCCTAGTCTGGGTTGGGATGCAGGACCACAGCTCTGGGTTCTGATGTGGGACCACA